>NW_011948451.1:284458-301362 GCF_000503995.2 Ceratosolen solmsi marchali
AAAAATATATATATATATATATATATATATTCATATAAATTAGGGCTCGTTCCGATCGAGCTTCGACGTAACATTTAGTTAAACATCATCCACTCGTAGACGTAACACGAAATATAAAGAACATTAACACGATGTCAATGTTAATTTAGTTGGGCCCTTAAAAAGCGAATCTGCCGTTGCGCAGACGAGAAAATAAATGAAAGAAAAAGGACGCGAAGCACCATAAGAGACTCACGGGGCGGTCACTCTTTACGATTATGTTTCTTTTATGGTCCCTTTTCTCACCACGGCGTACATGGGTATTTACATAAATGATACACTCGCTCTGGGCGTAAATTCTCATACGCGAAATTTACATGCAGTTCCCTTAATTAGTGTGATCGTAAATTTAAAAAATTTTATTATCGAGCTTGTGCTACGCAAGAGTATCCTTAAAAATGGGAAAAAATTGTGAAAAGAGAATCCGTATATTTTCGAGAATGAGCGCCGAGGCTGGAATAGTCGAGCATCCAGCGCTCCGTACAAAAGAAAGGCGCTTAATGGCCGATAAAGATAATGTTATATAGTTCGCGAGGGTCAATGGTCGACACTTTGATATGCAAATGGCAAAGTGAGAGCGCTAAGTCAAAAATTTCTCCACCCGACGAACCAGCCCCGAGAGTCCCCCGCGAGATTGCGCGATCCTTTAAGCTCGAGCGCTCGGTAGTTGCGCGGTTTTAGCGCGATAAGAGGTACGTTGAGAGATATTCAGCGTCGCTTAACGATGATACGATTAACGCTCGTTAGGTCGGCCGAGGCTGCGGCTCGGAGACGTCACCGGGACTCGCGGCCACGTCCAGGCTGGGTTTCTGGCGCCCGGGCCTCGAGCGCGACAGCTCGGACCTCGAGCGGCTCTCCTGCCTGTGCCGCGAGCTCCACGACGAGGCGATACGCAGCAGCGGCGTCTGCTGGGCGACCGAGGCCCCGGTTACGGATGAGCCGGGCGCCCTCACCGAGCGCCGCAGCAACTCGAGCGAGAACCTGACGGCCCAGCCCAACGGCCAGGAGCTCTTTGCCCGCGACTGCAGAACCCGCCGCTCCCTGCAAATCGCCCAGCAGCCGGAGGATGGCCGAGCCCGCAGGCCCAGGAACGAGCTCGTCGCTGAGCGCGCGCGCACCTTCGAGGAGGCGGTGGTCGGGCCGCGCTCCAGCTGCCCAGAGAGCCGCACCCGAGCCAGTCCCAGCCTCCCCGGGAGCAGGGCTTTCGCCTCCATCGCCGACAACGACTTCGTCAAGAACGATCCCAATCATCCGTCCAAGGTCAACCAGCTGATCGCCAAGATGTCCCTTCAGGGCGCAGGTGAGCGAGTAGCGAGTCGTCGGGCTTATTGCCCGCCAGAGGCCGATCTGTCTCCTTCGCGAATTACGGACGGCCGACGGTGTGCTTGTCGAGCGAGACGACGCCCGTGACCTCGTTGAAGTTGGCTTAGCAGCGCGCAATTAAAAAGCAATTATTAATCTTACGTCCGCGAACGAATGAATTCGGGCGAGATGAATAGGATGATTTTTCTTTCGCTTATGTTCGGCTTAGGTCGGAGGTACGAGTGTTATGTTGTACGATTAGACGGTGCGCCTCGACATTATTCCTGTCGTCTGTCTATTGTCTTGATTTCCTGATAAATTCAGCGGTCAGCTCCCGGCTTAAGCCAACATTCTTCTTACGTAATTGGCAATGCCTATTGTTAATTATATAAATTAATTCCGCTCGTGTTTAGTGAATGAAAAAGAGAAGAAAAAAAGAAGAAGAAAAGAAAAAAAAAAAAAAAAAAAAAGAGAAAAAAAAAAGAACAAGAAAGAAAGAAAGAAAGAAAAAAAGGATAAAGGAGATGAAAACACGCGTGTCCGATTAAATTTTTATAACTCGAATTATTCGTCGAGCCGAGCGAGACTTTTTTTATATGGGAAGCCTCGAATTACTATATTTACAAGAGGACAAAGCCTTTGTTCGTCGCAATGATTTAATGCGCACGCTACTCGCGCGAGTCTAATCCTACTACCTGCATCGAGAGACTGACATTCCTATTGTCCTGATTTTAAGAAGCCGTTCCAACGCAATATCTCGTATATAAATATTGGTTGAGATGAGATTGAAGTTAAAGCTAATCGTTGGTGTGTATAAACTGTGATCCGACAGACAGGCGCAGACTGGAAATATTGGGCTTGTACAAACGTGCCGCGCAAACGTCATTATTTTGGTTTAGGAGTGATGGGGGTGGGGATGGGTGATGAGTGATGGGTGATGGGGATGGGGTGAAAGAAAGCGTAGGCGTATTAATGTAATTCGACATTAGTGGGGAGAGTAATTTGTCGCTCGGGGTGGTCGAATGACAGAATGGGTTGGCAACGGTGTCGCCTTATCCGGGGGCTAATCTGCCGATTGGCGCTCTCCTTACTCGCCAGGTCAGCAGCTGGGTCAGCGAGTGCGCGTGGCACCGGAACCGAGTGAGACGCGCAAGGCCAACAACAAGACGGTCGTGCACCTGAGGAACGCGGCCTCGCCCGTCCAGGACGGCGAGGACTTGCCGCCGCGTTGTATCAACGTGACGGCTATCAAGCTGGACAACGATGGCGAGCAACGACTGCGGGCCGAGGGTACGACTCTCGGATCCACCGAGGATGCCACCGTGCCACCCGCGACGAAGCCGGTCAAGCGGGTGGAGTTCTGCAAGACCGAGATACACTTCGCGGCCGACTCGGGCAAGGTGAACATCGTCGAGACGGACGGGAAGCCACCGCCGACGAATAATTTCAGGAGGCGACGAAGGAACGCAGGCCTCGGGACCGCCTCGAGCAATAACGCGCAGGTGAGGAAGACGATACGCCGAGGACGGCGCGTGAATCCAAAGCGTTTGGATCGTGTGTCGCGTGTCGCGGGGGCGAACGTACGATAATTCGCGGCTACGATACGATCATTCGTTCATTACAATTCATTCAATGTGTTGGTAAGACGAGCGTTTCGTATTTGCGAAGCATAAGTCGCGCTGAATTTTAATGTCTCGCGGGATATGATGGATGCTGGGCGAACGTAAGAAGCCTTTCGTGTTCGATCTGGGACTAATAGATTCGTCTAGATTCGTCTATCGATGTGCTCAATTATATTGCCCCTTGAAATTTCGTTAATTCGTTGGGCTGGAAGAGCCGTTGAAGCAAAATGGCCTCTCAATTGACGTTAATTTAATCGAACAATTTCACACGTTTTACCTTCAAGCTTCCATAGTAAAGAATTGATTATCATATAATTGTACGTTGTCGGTCGTTGTATCGAAGTTTTGCAATTGAATTCCATCCATTTTACACGGGGGAATGTTGTGCGTGTGAATTAGTGGGTGTAATATTTTTAATATTCGATAATATTTTTAACTATTTTTAACCATTTGCATATTATAAAGTAAAATCTTCGATGGGAAATGTTTGTCCGTCTAGGATTATGTCGCTCAAATTGACAGACTCATTCAAGATCGGATAATATCTTGAAAATAAAATTTCTCCGCGATGCAATATCGTTACTATAATGCAAAAGAAAAAGGAGACTTTTACGTAAAAAAATGGAGATGAATTTTTGATGAGCTCACAGACGATATTCAATAATAATGGGAAAGAAAAGTCTTTACCAATAGCATCGCTATGCCCAGCGAATATGATAATGCAATAAAGTCTTGAACCGTCAACACATTTTTCGAAACACATGTTTTATCGTTGTGCATTACTGCCTGGCGTAACTTAAGCCCATTACTTTATAATTGACCTTGTCTCATTATAAATTGCGATATGATGATTAATGATATGTATATTCCATAAGTATTTCGTATTTTGAACAGAAAAGTAACATGCCTCTGGTGCATTTTGGCGATACTTCTTACGAGAAGTATATTTTCGGAGGTCGAGGGAAATTATTACAGGATGATAAAAAGTCCGCGATTTCGAGCGAGAATCCAATAATCGAGGACAGCGTGAAAAACTTTAATCCGACGGAGACGGAAGTGAAAACGGAAAGGTGGCACTCCTCGGATAAAGTAAGGGAGAATGGTTTAGTTTCGGGTAGCGACATATGCACGGCCAAGGATTCGTACACGGACATGAATATGGAGAAGGTCGTCGATCATAATAATAAGTACAAGGGGACGCATACAACGACTGTGAATTTCCTTGGCGATGAGAGCAATGCTGTGCCAAAAGTTAACGAAGGTATAACATTTACTATTCAGATTCGTATTGTTTATCTCTACGTAGCAATCAGCGACACAGCTCCTTCAATATTTCTCAATTATTCACTTACACTACCACAGCCGTTATATTTACGTTTAAAGGCTTTATCTATCCTGACTTTGCAAGTAGTGTTTAAAAAAAAATTTTTAAATTACAAAAAATTACAAAAAATTACAAAAAATTACAAAAAAAACAATTTAGTAGTAGTTGGATAATTATTTCATCGTAAAACAATCAATATTCGGCTATTTTTATTATAGTATTTGTTACACATTTAAGGTCTGCTTATGTGTATATATAAATAGACGAGAGTAAGACAATATTTGAGGCAAATTAAGCACTTATCATTATAATGTAATTGAAACTTAATAAATTTGAGAAATATTGTTGCAGCACTCTGTATATAATTTATAATACGATTATAATTTAGTTTCTAACAATTTGTTATTAATCAGCATCATTTCGTAATTATACAGCACTAATGCTATTTGCGTAAACTATGTTGACTTATGTTTAAAATAATTAACTGTATTTTAAGAGAAGCTATTTTTTTTTTTTTTTTTTTTTTTTTTTTTTTTTTTTTTTTTTTTTTTTTTTTAATATCTATGCTTAACGATTGTAATTGAATTCGTTAATAATTGACGACGAATGGAAAAATGTAGTTTCTCTTTTCTTAATACGTGATTAAAAAGTTTTGTTTTTTTTTTTTGTTTTTTTTTTTGGGTTGCGAGGTCATAAACAAATATAATGGTTACATGAGAAATGAAATCGAATTATGCAATTTAAAGATCATTAATTCGAGTAATAGGATTTCATTATAAGATTCTTATACATAATGTATATTGCTAAAATCGTTTACACACGTACTTACAAGAACAACTACACATTCCCGCATAACGCGCGTGCTTGTGTGTGCGCGTGTGCGCGTTTATTGCTTTTTAAAAGTGTATTTAATTATCAGGAGGTGTAATCATAATTTATTGTTTCTCTTGCTCTTGTTAATTATTGATTTCATCGTTAATCTATTAATTAAAGGGATGAATTAGCATATCTTGATAAAAATGACGTATTTGAAGGAATAATGTAGCGTAAATATAATTGCATATATTTGAAATTCACAAGGAATACTCCACACGTTTCATGAGAAATTGGTGAATTTGTTTAAAGTGTGGTGTTTATACATAACATTATTATAAATGTTCGATTATTGCTGGATCGGAGTCGATAACATTATGTAGTTTAAAAAATTTTATCGTCGAATAATTTGCCATTGTACATTTACTCATTTGTCTGACAATGTCTTTGAAAATTATATAAAGTTCCAACGCAAAAATTGTAATAAATGGTAAATTATTCGACGATAAAATTGCTTTTTGTTTTATTGTAATTATACTCACTCAATCGGCCCAACATAAACTTGGGAAAATAGAGTTTCACCACAATGTTAAATAAATTGATCATAAATCTCATAAGCGAATTCTCGAGAAAATATAACGATTGTGGCTTAAACTAAAAGAACACTTTACTATGAGAATTAAGCTTACATTGCTACTTCGATTCATATTTATTCCTCACGTCCTATCATATTGCCCCTATAAATTCCGAGGAACGAAAATACAATTTAAGGATTGGGTTGAAGATAATCGCGGCATGTAGCCCTGTAAGCTTAACTTGTAATACAATCGAGTCAAGGTTAAGGGTCTATTCGTTCCTTGGATTGAACTTTCCATCCAAACGAATAAACAAACAAACAAACAAACAAACAAACAAACAAACAATAAAGAGACGATCTCGAGGGCAAGCAAAGACTAAAGATACGAACGTGCATATTAAGTGTGTAGCCGTCCCTTCGCAATAACCATCCAGCGTAGTTATACATTGCGTACATAATCAAGTGTCGCGCGGACGAGAATCGTTCGTTGCCAAGGTAACTTGGTTACCTTACATTCGTACAGTGTCGCTGCGCCAATAAGCATAACAGCTCGCATGAGTAGTATTTGTACGGTGGGCGATTGGAGGGTGAGGACGGGTTGTTGAACAGGATCCGGCGAAACAGAAAACGTAATTGCAGGGATAAGCGGCCGTAGGATTCAGCTGCAGTTTGCCGCTTCTAACAAGAATGTGAGTCCGATCGGCAGGGATGACGACGACGAGCACGACGACAACGATGACGATGACGAAGACGATGACGATCACGACGACGACGACGACGACGACGACGACGACGACGACGACGACGACGACGAGCAGGGGGACGCCGTCGTAAGTCGCACCACCAAGATAACCCTACGCTTGCCGGCCGTCATAAGCCAACACTCGCGCGTCTTGCAATGCAATCCCTTCTCGAATCTCAAGTCGGTGCGACTGGTCATGAGTATCGAGCAGATGATGGGGGATCGCGAAGTCCACCAGGATGGCTCAGTCTCCTTCAAGCGGCTCTTCTCCAGCCTCTGCAGCAACGTTGACGAGCCCGTGGACGGGCTGTCGTTAAGCGAGACCAAGAGGACCGACGGCGAGGCCTCCCCCAGGCTTTGGTCCCTCCAGCTCAAGTCCGAGCACAAGCCGCGGATGGGCAATCATCGACTCGAGCAGCATCGTCGTCGGCCCTTAGACCGATCGCGAATGATTACGGGTACTAGAGCCGTGTTTATTTATGCTTTAACGCATCTCTTAACGGCCAACGAGCTCCAACTTATTGCCAAGCTTTACTAAGATCCGTTTTTACACGACTCGCTACGTCTCGTGCTCATTCGCGAATTTCGCATGCCGTAGCTCGTAAGATTAGCTCGTACGATTAGCACGTAAAATTAGCACGTAAGATTATCTCGTACAGATTAGCTCGCAAGGTTTGCCAATGACGATGAATTCATTCTGTTATTCTCCTTAAGTAAGCTGTCCGCTGCATGTTCCGGACAGTCTTATTTTTGCTTCGGATTTTCATTTGGGAAAGCCAATCGATTTTATTATCAAGGCTCGTCAGTTTAGTTATCGATTATAAACATTCAGGGCCCCAATCTTAAACGCACTTGCATTTACGAACGTTTCCCCCCAAACATTACCAATCGAAGTTAATCTTTCGTATCAATCTCGCTCACTGATTTGATTTCATTGCACTGGTACATAACTATCAAATTTCAAAATACTATTCTTAATGTGCCATACGATTAGAACTTATCCATTGTTCGTTATAATATATAATAACATTTAATAAACTCTTCTCCCACCGCCATTGATTGGATTCCCTTCGTTAAAAATCTGTAAAATATATTTCGTCTTTATTCGCGATAACGTGGCATTGAATGGCCGATGAGCCGCTGTACATCATCCGCACCGATAAACATTCAATGAATCTTATTCGATTAAAATTAACTTTTGTATCATAAGCGCGTGTAGTCTTAATGGGTCGCCTTATTGTTACGAATGATGTTTTTTTTGTTTATTTTTTTTTTGTTTTTTTTTTTTGTTTTTTTTTTTTTTGTTTTTTTTTTCTAGATAAATCCAGCGGTGCTTTCCCAACGAGCAATCACGCCGTCTACAAAGACATTGATGCGATATCCGAGAGTCTGTCGAGCAAGAGTCAAGCCGTATCCAAGGATTCGGCGAATAATCAAGTTCTCCTGAAAATAGTTACGACGCACAAGCCAACATTAGCGAGAGTGGAGAGCGATCGTAATAATGTTAATCAGCTGAAGTGTCGATTGAAGAATCAAGGCGCTGACGTGCACGAGGACGGAAATGAAATTAAGCATTTGATTGGGGAAAACGGCAAAGACAATTCGCAAAATGCAAGCTGCTCTAATCTTGAAGCCAAAGACTACTGTGATAATATTAATGAATTTAATGCAATTGTTACGAACGGCATCGAGGCCCCAACGTATGAGAATATATTTGATGCTGTAAGCGACGATGTGCCGCTTTATGAAAATTTCCAAGTTATCAATAGTAAGCCAGTGAAAGATAAGAGAGTTGCGAATGGGAAGACGTCGATGAAAAAGCGCTCGTTAAATTCACAAAGCGATAAAGTATCTGGCAATTTGTATGACAGAAGGCATAGGAGAATTCCCTCGAAAATTGTCACCGCTTTTAACAACGAAGGATCATCAATCGACAAGTGCAATAAAATAAAATCTGACAAATTGAAGAGTACGCGATCGTCAACACCTATATCAACATTATCCAGTACTAAGAGCGACAAAAATTCACATAATTTCATAGAGCATTCAGAATTTAAGCGCACGAATAAAATAAGCCCTCGCTTAAATAATTCACGGGATAATTCAATAAAACGCTACAAAGACACCAAGCTTACAAGAGATGATAATTTGTCGGGCGTACAAGTAAGGAGAAAAGCTTCATCAAAATCCGATTCTGCGAAACAGGAATACAAAGGCGCGGCTTTAAGTAATAATACCGAGAAAAGTAATGGACACACGAGGTAGGATGATTAATATGTAATACAATGAGCGCGTCGACATTTAACAAAACGATAATGTATAACGATAATTGTAAACTCTAGATCGAAGAAGCCCGTAGAGGTTGTCTATCAAACTGCCGTTTTTAATATGAAAAATGAAAAGCTCTCCAAGCCTGTAAAAGCAAAGGAATCAAAAGGGCCTCGCTTGATAAATGATTTCATATGTGTAAGCAAAATGAGACGACCATCCGACAATAAAAGAATAATAAAAAGTATGGCAAATGTTTTATTAATATACACATTTATTCACGAAAATTGTTATAAATTAATAAATTATCAAAGTTCAATCATTTTTGCAGCAGCCATTGTGTCACAAAATACAAGTAAAAGAAAAGAGACACCAACCACAATACACAGGTAAACATCATCACCATTCTGGATACTTAATTATTAAATTTATAATCATTTATTGAAGTTTATGATGTTTTGTGTTTCAGACAATAATAAATAACAAATATTAATAATACGTTCCTCCAAATTGATATATCTACCTACCTACATACATTCGTGCGCGCGCGCACACGCACTCACGCAAACACACGCACGCACACACACGCACACACACACACACACACATATATATATATATATATATATGTATATATATGTATATATAATCGCCTTATGACAAAATTTGATCCTAATTTTGAAGTAACTACTTATAATAAGCGGAATAAGAGTTCCTCTCATTCTACATCAAATCTGTAAATGTTAACAATGACTCTACAATACAATGACTGAAATAAACGAACTTATATAATAATAATAATAATGCTCAAAAAGCTTGATCGCTCTTTTTCTTTACATTAAATTACTAATAATTCATGAATAAAGGATGCAGTATAAGCCCAAATTTAATAAAGTACTTTTTTATCACCTTATTTTTCTTAATACATTAACATACATAATAAATTTAATGAAATTTAAGTTATTTATTATAATAATGTACATGAACCGTGCGAGTTCAATCGTGAATATCTTCAGTTTTGTATTTAATTATAAGTATTGTGACAATGGAGTTTAACCTAAATATTGTACAAAATAAAGAAAGCAATTTTCTAGAATTGGACTAATATAGTTATTAATGAATGTGATTTATATTAAAATATTATTTGTGTGACGTAAAGGAAAAACAAATTCCAAAAAAATGCCTTCAAAGGATACAAATTCTTGTTAATAGATGTTTTATACAATGAAAGTCCGTTATGGATCCGTTGTATCCAATCTCTTAAATATGATAGAAATGACTAAAATTACTTATAATGAATTGTTAAGATCCAATCGAGGTCTTTTACTACGAACTTCTTCCGGTGAATCTCCATTAACTGATAGTAATTCTCGTTTTCTCTCCGTAGTCTAAAATTATTATAAAACATTAGCCGTTGGGAAAAAGGAAATTTGGTAGATATACATAAAATTTTATAAATTAAATGTCATTAGTAAATTACTTTTTTGTCCCATCGTTGATGCAGGTACCTCAAAACTATCGTTGTTTTTTCTGTTACAATAACTGAAAAGATAATATAATTTTAGTAAATTTTATCGTTAATAAATGATTATATAGAATATATATATATATATTTATTTTAGATTTATTAATTAGTCTTAACTATACGGTGGTAAAATTAATTTCATTTTTAATGATTTTTTTTTTTTTTTTTTATTATAGCTTGTATATTTTTTCATATTAGTCATAATATAATTTTAACACGATAGACTCTTTTAATTAATGCGAAAAGTGCGTTATTATAATGTTTAAAAGTTATGAAATTTCGCCAACAGTACAATGAGCTGAAACGAATTTAACGTCAATAGCGAATTAGCTAGTATTATTATCGAATAAGATTCTCAAGAAATAACAAATAATATTTTATTATCAATATTTTACAATAATTTTTCACCTTGTTCCGAAGGGTAGTCCTTTGTTGGAAGGTAAACGGATGGTCTTTTGACACAGGTTCTGTTTCCATTATCGGTGTGAAAGTTAGCAAAATTGTTCTCGTCAATTGAAGGTAATCCATTAAGAAACTCTGCTACAGACTAGAAAGACACATAGAAATTAGGCATTTTAACACAATCGGATAATTAAAATATCTGCATTTATTAATTATGATAAATTTGTTAAATATAATACGTTAGGCGTTAAAAACCTCACGATATTATGTCAAAGTATTTAAGCATCTTGTAGGTTAAGTTTAAACAAGTCACTTTATCCGAACGTTTTATTTGCAAAGCGAATAGATATCGTAAACGGTTGATCACGAAAACGTCTTTGTACGTTAGACAAGATTAAAGAATTAAAGATCAATATATATATATATATATATATATATATATATATATATATATATATTTTATATATATATATTTATCCTAAAAAAATAAAATATATATATATATATATATATATATATATATATATATATATATATATATATTATATATATTAGTATTTAACCTAAAACCATAAAAATATAAATACGTAAATTAGAAATTTTTATTTACCATTGTCGAAGAGTCGAAAGACTCGATGAATCTCTATGAAATTCAAACTCAATGGAGAAGTTAATAGATGACCAAAGTATAAACTGAACTAGATAATTCTATTGTCTTAATAGGACGAAACAAAACATTTCACCAATATCGCATAATTGTCATGATTTTCTTTTGAAGCAGCTGAAAGGGCTGGAAGTCTGGACTCTTGGAGTGTCTGGACAGTGTATTCAATCGTAGTCTGGACAAATCAAAACGATCCATCGGTGTCTACGTTCTTATTGGCCATCTCCGTTACTCTCGCAGCGTTGCCAATAAAGTCAAACGACTTCAGCTTTTTGAGTACTCGGGGCAGGGAGTTGGGTGTATGAGTAACGGTTTCGCGTAAAGAAAATGGCATCGCCGCGATAGTCAGAGTAAAAGTTCCTTCTCCCACATTCAAATATCCTTATCGACGACGTCTTTATAAACAGACTGGTTTGTCATTGTAATAAGTTATAATGTGCCATTGGGCGACAATAATGAGAAAGCATATAATTTTATTTACTCACTTCGAGACTTTGTGATTTACGTAAGCCAGTGGTTGCTTTATTGTCGAAGATGATTCAAGAGAAGTGGACGGATTTGGTGAAAGGCTGTTGCTCGAATCATTATAATCTTAAAATTAAATCAAATCATGGCAATTATCACTGCCCAACGACAGTTAGTTTTGCTCTGTGTGCTTTTAATGCCGACGATGAACTACTCGTTACAATAGATAGCAATGGTATTGCTTACTGTATCGATCTGTCCAGTACCCCAGCTTATCGAGTATTGGGCTCTGTAGGTCCGAGTACCAGTCTAATGTTCAACCCTACGGATAGAAATGAACTTTTTATTGGCTTAAATTCAACGAGTATTAAGGTTTTAAGAATAAATGATATTAGTAATTTTTGCTTGTTAGCCGGTCATTCGGCGCCAATTATAAATATATCATTTTACAAAGATTATTGTATGACAGCGTCGAGTAAAGAAGTGATTATATGGCAAATCCAGTCGTACTGCAAGGTTTATCAATTGCTTCTGAACGTAAAGAGTATAGTTATCAAGAAAGCCATATTTTCAAATTTAGGTCATGTAGCTATTTTATATGAGAATAATTTGATACAATCGTGGATGTTTCAACAATTTGATAAAGATAATAAAATTAATGCTCGAAAGTATGGTTTGAAAAATATTAAGGATCTTCAGTTTACGAAAGATGGGAGAGCAATGATTGTATGTGGAGTGCAGAATAAAATTTTAGTATTTAATACTACAAATTACGACCTGTTAAAAAGTACAGATTGTTTTACGGGTGTAAGGCAATTTTCAGTGATTTCGTTACCATTGGATGGTGGGGCAAATTCGATTGTAGCAGTCCTCACGACGGATTGTACTTTGAAATTTGTAAATTTAGTTACATCTGATATTATTGACAGTTGTTGTGAATCACTGACAGGAATAAAGAAAATTCTAGTTTCGCATAGAGGGCATTACATGGCTTACATAAGTAAAGAAGGACATTTGGAAATTATAGTTTTAAATAAAATTCTACATTTACATTTTAATCCCAGGCTTAGAATAAAAAGGGAACAAAAAAAATCTGTTTCCCATCAAACGGAGGATAATTTAAAATATGTGCACCATGCCATAAAAGAGGAATTGAAGTTGCAGCGGCTAATGCCAATATTAAAAGAATTTGGCGAGTATCCTGAAAAGCATCGGAGATTGATTTGGACAACAATCATGGAATTACCCAGTAACAAGAAAGCCTATAATAATTTTTCAAATAAAGCGCCGCACGAAGCAATATTTGACATATTAAAGATTGATATTTCAACCGATAAAACTAGAAATACACCGGTGAGCATAACACTAAGTTGCTTACTTCACTGGTGTCCAATTCTTGAAAAATGCTCTTTCCTACCAAAATTAATCGCACCTTTTGTAAATGTCTTTAAGGTAAATTAGCTTACGATACGCTAAGCTATGAATTTATGAATAAATCAGCAACAAATAACGAAAAGTCAAACGTCTTTCTGAGATATTTATAAGCTTATGCACAATATTAAATGTCATTCTTTTTAGTTAATTAATTTATGTTTTTACAGACTATTCCAATTCTTGGATTCGAAGCATCCGTATTTATTATTTTAAATTATTGTCAAAAATGGTTTGAATATCATCCTTTGCCACCTCTCAATGTTCTAGGCATAATTGAAAATATATTGTTAGAAGCGGATCCGTTACTTTTTAATTATTTCGCTAATAAAGGCATTACATCTAGTGATTACGCATGGCCTTTGCTACAAAGTACAATGAGCGAGGTACTCGGAACGAAAGATTGGCTAATTATGTGGGATCATTTACTCTCGCTTTGCAAACCATGGTTCCTCCTGATGTGCACAGTAGCATATAATATTATCTATCGTAAAACTATCACTACGAAGTTACAAACCGTCGATGATTTGCAACAATTTTACAAGACTCAAGGACACGTTTCCATTAAAAATTTATTAAAGGTTGCTCATAAATTAGATTGCGAAACACCATACGAAATCCATCCGCGCCGATATCTTAAGTAAGAATTTCAGAAGAGTACGTTAATTGAGTCGAGTGATAAATTTATCAGCCAAGTTAATATGATATATAATTAATTTTGTTTTAGGAAAGATATAAATGTGTTAGCAAAGGAAGGGCCGTATCCGCCGTTTCTCCAATTCGAATTTCCAAAATATTTAACGGATGAATTGCGAGGTGCGAATCTAAAGCATCTTAAGGAGAAAGAGCGTCAGTTACGAGGACTGCAACTTAACACAGCTGAACTTATGGAAGAGAAACGACTGCGTATAGAAAAAGATAATTTTATGAAAAGTATACAGGAAATGAGGTTAAATGGTACTCGTTGTAATGATAACTTGAAGCTTGGATATTGCAATTAATTATAAAAATAATGAAATACATATATTTCGTAGAAATTCGTAGGTGCTACGAGAATCAAGTATTGGACGATAAGAGGCTATTAGAATATGCAAAGAGACAAACGGACGATTCGAATTCTTGTCAATATTTACACAAGACAAAATGGACCAATTTAGAATGCGACGGTCAAGAGTATATTTGTACAGCAGATTTTAAGAGAAATAAACGAAAAAATAAATATAAAAATTGCAAATTACTTCAGGAACAAGTAGATCGATTGGAATTTGAAGTGCAAGATTTACTTACAACACTGTATAATAAATCATCGAGGACAAAATCGAAAATTATATAGGTGCTCTGATAATTTCGTATAGCGTTAATAAAGCCTAATCTAGTCTCATTGAGTATTTATAGTTAAATAATTATTATATTGAAAAAAATATTTTTATAATATATTATAATATAATATTAAAAATATACAAATTTTCAAAGGTCGCATATTTATTTAATAATAAATTCCATTTGGCAGAAGAGATAATTAATTTTGTAAGTCAATTAAATTGCAGTAAGGAATGTAGCGGAGCTTCAAGTTTGGAGCGTCCTTTAAAAGATGTCAATTCTATTATGACTAGACATTCGACTGTTACCACTCCTAATTCTTTTAAAAGTTTTTCTGCAGCCGACATAGTTCCTAAATACATACAAAATTAATGAGTAAAATTGCTTTTTTCTCTTTCCTTTTTCTTTCTTAGAATCTTAAAAAATCTTACCACCGGTCGCTATAAGATCGTCAACAATCAGTGCTTTCTTTTTTCCTTGCACAGCATCAGTCTGAATTTCAAATGTATCCTAAAAATTTATATTAATCGAGCTTAAATAACATTTCATTCGCGTATTAAGAGGTGGATGAAATAAGCAAGATAATGGACATTTAAACGATGCACAATAAGATGTTAACGCAGACGGCAATCACAAACATTTATAATTTACATTCTAAGCTAGATGATAATAGACGATACTCGCTTCTGTCGAAACAAAGTACAATATTAGGCAACAATTTATAACAACCTCTCCGTATTCCAGGGTATAGTTTTGTCGAAAAACTTTACCCGGTAGTTTTCCTTTCTTTCTGATTGGGATAAATGGCTTTGCCAATCCTAAGCTGATTATCGGGCCTAGTAAGAAGCCTTTTGAATCCAGACCCACGATGATGTCAATATCTAGTAAAGCCACGTGTTCCACTAACAGATCTTTTAATGCTTGCAGAGCCTGGGCATTTTGAAAAATTTCAAATACATCGCTGAAAAAAAAATGAAGAAAAAAGAAAAGAAAAAAATTTGCTATAATTCACAATCAACGCATAAAATTTCAAAAGCTAATACATATTATTATTATAAACTTATTACCGAAATAAAACTCCTGTTTTTGGAAAATCTGGATAGCTTTTTATTGCTTCTTTGACTAACTTCAATTTATAAGCTTTTTCCATTTTGTTGACGATAACTGAAACAAAATTACATTATATATTTGATGCAATTATCACATCAAATGCGAAAATAATACTACAAAATTGTAAAATAATTAAATATTTATAAGAGCATACGTAACGCAGACATAAAAATATGAAAATATTGTAACGTTAAAAAATGTAAATTGTTTAGAAAAAATTGACTATTTTTTCTTCTTCTTCTTATATGTAATAACAAACAATTATTATAATTTTTCCTTCGAGATGATAAGATTAATAGCTTATTATATAAAAATGATTAGTGGCATTTATATACTTGACTACGTTTAACAGAAACTAATGAAAATTGTATTAAAAGTTTCACTTACATCTTTGAAATAAACCAAATTTTAAATACTAATGCCTACATACATTTTAGCTTTCGCAAGATGCCAATGGATCAACTGTTTCTAATACATACTTCTTCATTTGCAGGGACTTTATCTCGTACTTCGCGAAGATACGGATGCAACAACATCATTTTCAGATTAAAATTTAGAAATGTTGACGTTACGTTACGGTCAGTTACGCAGAGGCGAGACGATTACGTACAGAAACCGTGCGAGCAATTGAAATTGACTTCTGCTCAATATTTCTGAAGAAATGGTTAAAAGAAGGGAATAAATGCTTTGTAGGGATTATTCGTCGGACGATAATGAAAAATTGCACCAGCGGCCGAAGCTGTTAGCTTTGATCGCAAATGATTAGAAAGCTTTAAGCTTTATGACCGTCGATAATATATCGTATCGATAATACAAGCTCGAGCATTAAAATGAATTCGATTATAAGGCCAAAACAGAGCTTGGATTTGCCCTGCACAATGCACATTCCATACCCAATGCCCTCGAATGCCGTCGTACACAGTGTATTTATTATCTAATATTATCAGCTCGCACGCAACGTTAAATTGAAATTTAGTTGAGCTGCAGATGGCGAAGCTGTCGCTCCCCTGGCAAAGGGGGAGGGGCAACGAATTGAAAAAGATGGCTCTTTCGACCAGCAGATTAGAATGTTATTAGTCATCCAATTGCTGTTTACGAGGGCGAATATCAGCTGGATGCGTTGCGAAAGTGGCGGAGAAGTAGCCGAGCTGCTGTGACAGTTCTGCGATTTTCTTTAATAGGAGCTAGTGCGGTTTGCCACGACAGAATCTAGCTTATTAAAATGAAGAACTTTTTGTCGAGTTCCTTGCCTTTTGACGCTGACGTCGGTAAGGGTAGAACGTAATTCTATTTCTCTTTC
>NW_011948451.1:301442-423706 GCF_000503995.2 Ceratosolen solmsi marchali
CTTTCCCTGTCACCCCCTGGTTTTTCTTCCATTGTTTTTATCCGTTATGTGACCAATGTAATTTATCCGAGTCCCGCTTTCCCTTGCAATATCTCTTCGCAGGACTTTGATGGCCAGGGGCTGTGATAAAACATAAGTTTCGCGATTATGTCAGTCTACCTACGTGACATATTTTCATGCGAATGACAATGGCCTGGAGGTGTATTTACTTTCATTGCATTAACGGTCATCGAGCCTATTTTTACCCAATTTTTACCTTCTCGATTGATTATATGCGTTATAATTGTTACATCCTTGTACCTCGGTTTATGAAAAATATCCATAAATTTGGGAATATCATAATGATAATAGGTAAACAAACTAGAACCATATTACAAAGAATCAATTGTTTTTATTATAGAAAAAGCAACCAATCACAAAAGTACTACCGAGGACTGGGCTTTGATTATGGAAATATGCGACAAGTTGGGTCGTTCGCCACAATTTTCTAAGCACTATCTTCGTTCGATCGTGAAGAGGCTAAATGCTCAGGATCCGCATATTGTGATACTTGCCATAACAGTGAGCAAACTCTTTAATCGTATTCATTGACATTTCCTAACGTTCGGAGAGTACTTAAAACTAGATAAATTAATTAAAGACTTATGTTAATTCAGTATTGCATCATATGTGGTAAAACATTTCTTATTTATAATCAAATTATCCGTACGATCCTCTGGCATTTAAGAATATTTTCTTAACGTTAAACAAAATTTAGAATTTATATTTTGTCGCCTTACCGACGTTTTGTATTATTTATTTATTAAACACAAGAATGTAAATGTTAAGTTGTCAGTTGCTTTAATGAAGGCAAACGCGATACAAGAAAAATTTACAATTACTTAATGCAATGAATTGTATTTGCAGTTATTGGATGCTTGCTCCAGTAATTGCGGTAAGCCATTTCATTTGGAAATTGCATCTAGAGAATTTGAGGGTCAATTTATAAAATTGATACAGAATAATCGTACTCAGCCAAAAATTTATGAAAAATTAAAGGCATTGCTAAAGAAATGGGCGGAAGGTGATTTTAAAACAGATCCTCAACTCAATTTGATTCCAAGTTTGTATCAGAAGTTGAAATTAGAAGGTCATGATTTTTCAGCTATAATCGATATGGTAAGAATAATAGATATTATGTTTAATCGAAGAAATAATACATAGATTTGCCAATATTTTTAGTTTAATAAATATAAAAATAAAAAAGGCGAGCACTTTAATTTACGCGGACCAATTAATCGACGCACTTGTATTAAATATTTTTTAAAAGTTTCAACAAAATGATTCTTTAAAACTTACTGAAATTTTTATACTTATTTTCACAATGATCATAAAATAAAATATATATATCCTGCAAATTTTGTTACACCAATTGAGTAATTTTCTTATAAATGTTAAAATGTAATGTTAAGGTCCTTAAGATTTTTAATACACAAGGTACATAATTCTGCCAACCGAAGCAATATACCAAGAATAATGTGCAAAGACATAATTATTAGTCCAGCACGATAATAATCGGTCATTTTATTATTCTTCATTTGACATGTCATTTTCATTAATTTCATTATATATTTCATTTAATCATAGCCAAGGCCAAATTACGTGCTTAGTAAAGACCCAAATGTAGTCACAAGTGCTCAAGAAGAAGAGGAAATAGCTAAAGGTAATATATTTATTAACAAAATTCTTAACTACGTTGTTCATAGTGAGAACGATTACTTTTATCTTGTCAATCTAGCTATTGAATTATCATTAAAAGAAAATACTAAACATTCGACGACCTCGCATAATACACCACCTATGAAGAAGTCACCTAGTATATATCCAAATGTAAATTCAACATTAGTCGGTACCGCTAATTCAGAAGGAAGGAAAGTGAAAGCTCTTTATGATTTTGAAGCAGTAGAGGATAATGAATTGACGTTCTCAGCAGGGGAAATCAGTAAGCAATTACAGTGGGAAAGCTAAATTTGATTAATAGCCGTAATATATTGGATTAATTATTTTTATATCCAAATTTCAGTTAATATTTTAGATGATTCCGATCCTAATTGGTGGAAAGGCAGCAACCATCGAGGCGAAGGCCTATTCCCTTCTAATTTTGTAACGGCTGATTTGTCCGTTGAATTGGAACAATTTACAAGTACTAATTTTAACATATTTCCTAAGCAACGAAATATAAAATATCATTGATAAAAAAATTTTATTCTTAAAATAATTAATTTATAGAATTAGAAAGTAACAATAAAAAATCTGTTCAATTTACGGAAGAAGTTGAAGTGAAAACTGTAAAAAGAGAACCCGAAGTCGTCGAGATAGAAATTGATGAACAAAAAATGGATAGACTATTGCATTTATTGCATGAAGCTGATCCTCAATCCGATAGTTCCGATCCACAAGAGATGCTTGATTTAGAAGGTAATCGGGTCTTTTAGTTTCCAGAGAATTTACGGATAGTGACTAGAAAAATCATTCGTACTTTTGTATCACAATAGAGCACGTCACTGCAATGGGGCCATTAATAGACACAGCACTCGAGAAGGTAGACAAGCAGCATGCCAAGCTTACTCAATTAAGTTCCGATTTAGTAGACGCAATGAATCTATATCACATGCTAATGCGCGAACCCGCCATATCAAGCTACACACATCCGAAAATGCCTCCTCAGCAAATGGTTTATCAGTATCCTCATCCACAAGGAGCATCCCATTCACAAACGGGGGGACATCCTCAAGCGGGACATCCCCAACAGGGACATCTGCAAGGCGGACATCCACAAGGAGGTCATTCCCAAATAGGACATCCTCAAGCAGTACCCTCGCAATCAGGACTTCCTCAAGGAGCACCGCCTCATGTGAGCTTCTCAAATTTACTGCCAAATAATGAATAAAAGACAAAACTTCTTTGTCTAAAATAATTAAGAATAGTACTTTTTTAATATACATTACAATTTATTTAGTTGACATATTTACAGTTTATTTGGTTTCTGGTAATACATATGATTGCACTGATTATTCGATATCAAACTCTATTGCTCTTATGGAAATATGAAAATGGAAAGACAATTTTTCATAATTATTATACCAAGCACTCACTGCCATTAATAATATATAAAATATTTTAAGATACACAAAACTTAGCAATTATATTGGCTAAAAAGACTATATTTATTAACATATGTATAATTGATATCTTATGAAATTTTCAGGATGCATATTTCATTAAATTTAACACAACATTAACACGAACATTTTAATTATCTATTGACTTAGATTTTTAATGGTTTACCATCTGGACCTCAGTCGCAAACTCTTCCTGGCACGCAACCAAGATTTAACACGAATATACCGCCAACCGGCGATTTAATTACCACCCAACAGGGACCAACAAGTTTACCTACCATGACATTACCTCATCATTTCCATATGCCACCAGGACTTCGACAAATACCTTCTGAGGTACGGCAAGAGTCTCAGCAATCGAATCAAAACAACATTCCCTATACGCAAGGGTAATTATAATAATATTCTAAGTATTATATATTCTATATGTATCGATCATTTGGGTTATGAAAATATTGTATTTCAAATAATTGATTATGCTCGAACCATAATTTTAAAACCATATAAATATATATTTATTCAATGGTACTTTGTTTAATAAAAGGATGTAAGCAGCCAATTCTTACGAATGAATCATTAATTTTTCATTTCCCTATTCTAATTATATAATTATCCAAATAAATGTTTGTTACATAGTAAAATAGTCTAATTTATCAATGTATTACAATAGATTCCCAGTGCAGAGTAGCTCCGTCGGGCCAGCACCCTTCGTGTCGCAAGTGCCACCTGACCAGCAAATCAACAACCAACAGTCACAATTTGCATCGCCTAATGGCCAACGAATGATGTAGGAAAATAAAGAAAATAACAGGAATAATAAAAATGAACGAATGAGAAAAAGAATCACTTTGTACTCTAAACTTCAATTGTACAATATTACTATGTTATAAAGTTATTTAAATAATAAACGTAAAAGAAATACGCAGCAGCCAAAGATCATGGATTTTTGATGGAGACTGTGCGACGGTTATCGGCAGAAAATAATATATATATGCATATGCATACACACATGTACACATGCATATATGCATATATACGCACACGCACGCATACACAAACATGCATATGAAACGTTGAAATAAATGCCTTTGCACGACGCGTTCCGCTCTTGTACAGGAGCATTTCCTTTCTCAGCGCTTAAAGATAACTAGATAGATAGAATAATGAAGAAAGAGAGAGAGAGAGAGAGAGAGAGAGAGAGAGCAGAGAGCAGAGAGAGAGAGAAGTAAAGGAGAAAATTAACAAAAGAAAAAGAGAGAGGTAAAGAATGATTTGAGTGAAAGAGTGATGGAAGAGAGTAATAATACTCGTATCGATCCGTCATTATTTTAAGCCGAATATCAAAAACAAAAACAAAAACAAAAAAAAAAACAAAAAAAAAAAACAAAAAAATAAATAAATAAATGGAGCTAGCTAATGCACGTGAATTCCCACATATTTTTAGTTTGTCTGTTAAGTTAAAACAATTGGAATAAAATCCGTTTTATAATCTTCTATTTTATAAAATTTACTTGGTTATAATATTAAGTGTTGCATATACATAACGAACAAACGACAGATCATTAGAAATTACGATATAAACTAATATTAAAAAGCAATGGTAATGTGAAATGGAATGTCGCGTGGCCTTTGTAATTTGAATTTGAGTTAAAAAGAATTATTTTAATTACGCGAATTATCTATTTACTAAAACATCGTGCCGTCAAATTAATGGAATACAATACCGGTGACGTTGGAACGAATTTCAATAAATAAGTATAATAAGACTTTTCTAGTTTTTTACTATCAATGAATAAACAAGTACATAGTGAATCTTGTCAGACTTATCCTAATAAATATAATTTTTAACTTATCAGATTTGCCCTAATAAACTAAACAAATTAAACTAAACAAATTAAACTAAACAAAACAAAAAATAAAAAAAAAAAAAAAACAAGAAAAAAGAAAAAGAAGAGAGAAAGAAAGAAAACATTTTAGAATGAAAGCCTCGTCTGCGATAGATGTAAATAATTTTAATTTCAAATTCATACGCTAAAATAATAAGAGCAAGTGCTTAAAACAAGGAGAAAAAAAACGATGTCTAATTGATAGTTTTTGTATTTACATTATTCTAAAACGAAACAAGACAGGACATATTATATAATGCACATATAATCTATTAAGTGCAAGTCTACTACATTGATATGAGATTGAATTTGGATGGAAATATGATTTTACATAATCAAATTTATGTGATGAAATTTTATTGATTCGATAGATTTAAAAAATGGTTTGCATGTTTCTTTAATTTTATTTTTATACTGGTTCCAAAATATACATGATTTTCGAGATGATTGATAGATAGATAGATAGAGAGAGAAAGAGAGAGAGAGAGAGAGAGAGAGAGAGAGCTGCAGGTACAGCGTCGATTTGGCTGACGCGACAGTTTGTTGAATGTAACATTAAACGTAGATTATTTCACGAATAATTTTCCTTATACATAATTTACAATTATTATGAAAGAAATAATGGAAAAAATTTAAGAATTTAACGGTCGCACCGCATTTTATACCGGAGAAATGACATGCAGAGTTTGAAAAGGGGGAATGAAAGTAATCGGAGAGAAAGTATACGAATGAATGAAGGAACTCTGTTTACAGAACGAAAACAAATGTCATAATTAGTTGTAAATGTTATGTTGTCATTAAACTTTTATTATTTACGTATAATAATAATAATATTTCATTATTTTAAACCAATAATTATGTTAAAAATCAATTAAATTTTCTGTATATTATTTCATTATATTGTGAAATTAAATTTTTTTTTTTTTTTTTTACTTAATTGATAATTTGACACTGTTTGAGCAGTATTAAAAAAAAGTATTGATAATTTGTATGTACATTAATACAATAGTTATATTTTTCTTTTTTTAATTTTCAGTATTTTGGCTTTAAAATAAATTATTTTAAATACATCATCTGTATTTTACTTATTGCAAAAAAAGAAAAAGAAAAAGTTTTTAAATTTTATGAAAGATAGAAAATAGTTTATAAATATAAATACTATAAATATATATATAAATATATAAATATATAAATAACTATTACAATTTTAGTTTCAAAAAGGAAACTTGCTATCTATTAATATAAAAAAAGTTTCAATTTATTTGCATTTATATGCATTTATGGAACGTATATATATATATATATATATATATATATATATATATGTATATGTATATGTATATGTATGTAAAAATGAACAATGTGCTTAATGATCATAAATGACAAGGTATAAATTTGCAATTATTAATTAATTAGCAATTGTAATATATGACGAAACTACATAATTAATTTGTTATATGCCATTTGTTCAAAAACTTGTTGAAAAATATATTCTTTTAAGAGGGTGACTATTAATTTCATTTAATAACGTTGTGACTAATGGCAAATAATGTTCTGCATTCTTTTATCATTCTTTGGCAGTTTAATTGCCGGCTATTAGTTGCAATTGTCGTTAACGGTGAAAGATGGATAAAAAAAAAAAAAAAAAAAAGAGAGGCAACGAAGAAACTCTTATAATCTTACCATCTTCGTATTTTCATATTGCCAGTACTTGGGAGGAAGATAAGCCACTTTTACGTGGCTACTAACTGGCTCAAGGTATTCCCCTCATTTGTCGCCCATAAGCGAATTATTTCGACTCGAGATTCTTCTTCGATTTGACTCTACGTAGATTTTATATGCTTGTACTTATTTTTAATTATTTTACGCAACGGCGATTGCGCGATCAGTTCTCTTAATTAATTTATTGCTCGTTGCGATTTCTCAAACGAATCATATCGTAAGACAACCGAGACAAGGACCTTAATGTATTAATATAATCAGCGATAAGAAAACGATAAATTGTTGGACTTTTTAATATGAATTATTATAAAGTCATTAGAATAAACGTGCTTTTGTAATTGTAAAATACTTTTCTATTAAATTCATTCGTATGGGATTTTATTTTACTTTTTTTCTTTTTTTTTTTTTTTAAGTTTTACGCGTACTTGTTCGTTAAAATGACATTTTACGTTTAATTGGCAGGTCAAGTGGCGGTAGTGATAAATCTGACTTCTTCGTCGATTCTTTCCTCGACCCACACCACTCTCCTCTGCGTTCCCTTGATTGTTCATTCTCGATTCATCCATCATCGATAGCCATTGATAATTTCTTAATATAATAAGCTTTGCTTACGTTACGTTAAGGTAGTCTGCCATTAATGTCCCTTTATACTAATAATCGTATTAACTATCGCGAGTACACTGTTTAATAATGACGTTGGCTTTCGTTTCTCCTTCGTTTCTCCTTCGTTTTCTTACATTCGTGTATTTGTTCGTTTCGCCCCGATGTTCGCCGATGTTCCATCGACGCGTTATTTATTAATTCGTAAATCTCCCGTCCCTTGGTCGTATTTATTACACACAATTTCGCTCACGACACACGCATTACCGGATAAAAGTTGATACCGCTCAGTTCTTTCTATTACGTTACCTCCCATATCCAGAACAATGCTATCTTATCGTCTTTGGCCGTTAAGCGCGGTGAGATGACGATAATTTTTAATCCACTTTGAGAATTGGCATTATACGAGCTATCTTATGAATTTGCTCGAAATATATTTTTCGTTATTGTCCGTAAGTACAAGTGAGTGAAAATTAATTCCCCGCGATTCCATAATAATTTATATCAAGTTTTTATACATCGGTACGTTGGTAAATATGTGGGAGTTGTACGTAACTGGGAGTGCAAACTTATAATATTCCTTAGATATATATATATATATATATATACAGAGAGAGAGAGAGAGAGAGAGAGAGAGAGAGAGAGAGAGAGATATGTAGAGTGGTATCCGATAAAATCTTACGTTTATAATATATTTAATAAGTGTCAATATTATCGCATATTTAAAGATTCCAGTGAAAATGTATCAATTACCTAAAACTTATATTAATGCTCCTTATTTCATAAAATTCCCTCTATATTTATCATTAATGGTTTATTCCATGTCGCGCTGACTATCTAAATTATGAAGGGAATACCTTGAATTTTTTTTTACCTTTTCAGCAATGGAACGAGATGATGTTAAAAATCAGATGCGTCAGAGGCAAAAGAAAAAAAAGAAAAGAAAAAAAAAAAAAGAAAAAAAGAGCGATACTTAGTATGGTGATGTAGGTATTGATAAAAGATGAGTCGCTCCGAGAGGAATGGATGGCATTAGTCAGATTTATAAACATGCGGCGCTATGTTGGATCGTAAGATCGTAAGACTGACGGCGTGTTTTCGTGATAACAATTTTGTATCCCGTCTTGTCGACACTGATTGTTATAGATAACAGAGGTGATTTTGAATTGTTAGGTTATTGTATATCACGAGTTTAGCAGAGAGTTAAAACGACATATTATGCATTTCGCTTCTCATTATAAATGCAATTCGTTTATTTTAATAATCGGTCGTAGGGATCGTAAAATATTACGGACGATGAAATTCTCACTAAAAAATTTCTCACAATTCAAAATATTTTGAATAATTTTCTTCTTTTGCAAGACATAGTTCTTATTTCTAACCCTCGAGTATATAATATTATTGAGTTGAGAGTGACGTAGCTATTATACGTAACTATACGCGCCTAAATGTATGTACAATGTGTGCGTGTGTGCGTGTGTGTGCGTGTGTGTGCGTGTGTGCGTGTGTGTGCGTGTGTGCGTGTGCGTGTTAGTAAGGAGGCTCGGATAAACGCGATCAATTTATGCATTTTATCATTGGAATTTGATTTTCGAGCGATTCTTATGGTTGTCCATCGTCTCGTCTTTCAATGAAAATGCATGTATGAAAAAAAATTTCTTTTTTCAATACGGCTATCTAAAGGGAGAGTAGCACTTTTCCTAATGATTGCAACGGATAAATTGATAAATTGACTATTAAATTGTATCGTTTCGTTTAATCGTTAAGCGAAGAGCGCAATATATCTCTCGAAGAGATTTTTATCTACTAGAGCGAATCAATAATGAGTTTTATTATTAATTGGTAAGATTGATTAATGATGTGTAATGGCTGGTAATAAGGTATTATTTAATCATTTTGACCCAATCGAGTCATTATCATAACATTATAATAAATTTGAGCATAATAAGGAATGAACGAAGGCAATTTTTAAATGATATAATTTCGTTTAAGTTATTTAAGGATAACAAGCGCTAACGGCGAACTATGATAATTTTATTTTGAATTTAATGTCTTATTAAATAATGATCGGGCCTCGAGTCAAATATATCGGTGGACGTTTAAATTTTTTTTCTTCAGCGAATCAAATCATTTAATAGAATCCCTATGGGCGGATGGAACTGTATAGGTTTCCGCTTAAGAAATAAAGACGAATGTTCGAAGCTATTATTTTGATCGTCCATTGTTATCATATTATTGGAGTTATCATTAGAGTTATCAAAACTTAAGTATAAAGCTTGCTTATTATTCTCGTACAATTGTCAAAGTCGTTGGCTTTTAACTCTGCGAATGAAAACTCCCGGTCGACATTGCTTATTATTACTTTGCATTATCACACTAAAACGCTCAACGTTTTCAACTCTAAAATCAGATACAAATTTTGATAAAAATGTATACAAGGATATCAATTAATTTAATCATACAGTTAATTGAGTATACTATCGTTTATAAGACACGTTTTAAGTTACGTAATAAATATTTAAATGATAATGTTTGCATAGCCGATCGTTTTCTTTGTAGTATTGGTTAACTTATTGCTTTCCAATTATCAGGAATATTTTTCTAATCGAGTTATAGTTCTTTCATTGAACAATAATATATATATATATATATATATATAATTAAAGGCACGTACGGATCGTATGTGCATAATGCTGAAATTAATTATTATTAATTCGAATGAACGCGAGATTAATATTGTGAATATTAATGACGGGAGCGAATGTAGGGAGGTTAAAGAGAACGTTTTACAAATAATGTTAAAAGCATTCGAATAAACGAAATGTTTCGAAAATTTCAATGCTCTTAGCTTATGAATAAATGTACATATCTTGTAGTTATAATACTAGTTTTAACGGCAATAAGATGTATTTAACGAACGCGAGCCGACATTTATCACATATTTGAAAATTTCAAAAGTAGACGAAAGTCAGTAATAAGTATAGCTGTGTTCGTTTCTTTGAAAATTCAGTGCAACTGGCTCGCGCGAGCTTTCGCCTACACGAAAGCATCGACTGTCGGCTATCGCAAATAATACGTATTGTACTCGTATTAAATGCGTTGAAGCGCAAATATTAACGCTTTCTCACATTAAAAGTTATAACTGTCCCGACTGGCACTGCTAATGGAACTCCCCCCATTGGAATATTCTATCCAATTCGCGGGTACTTGTAGCGTCTTCCTTATCGGTGTCAACCTCATTATCTCTCGAAAACGAAGAGAGAGAGAGAGAGAGAGAGAGAGAGAGAGAGAGGGGGGGGGGGGGGTGGGGGGGGGGGGGGAGAAAAGGAGGATGGTAGGGAGGGATGGAGTGGAGAAGAATAACGAAAGAGAATGCCGGCCTCTGCAGTGGCAACGGCATCATCGCCTAGTTTCTCTCTTGTGTCTGCGGCATTGTACAATGGCTCGAGCGAGCTCGTCACGGATGTTGCATTGCTTTATATTCGCGCGAACGCGAGCTGCTTATCATCTACAAACAATGATCTATGGAGATGAGGTTTTTTTCGTAATTATCGTCCTTATTGCCGTTAGTCATTGCGCTTATTCGCGCGTCTGCTTTATTTATGTTGGCGTTGTTGTCGGGTCCCCGTGCCAACGATGATGCGCGCTTCGACTTTCCAGCGTTGTGAGGTCGACGCCAATTCGCCGAGATTTCGATGTTTTTCTCCTTTTAGTTTGCTCTTAGGTGTTCCATTTTTTTTTTTTTTTTTTTTTTTTTTTTTTTTTTTTTAACCACAGACCCGAGAGCTCGAGACCGCAATCTCGACGATTCTAGCCTTTATGCTTCCTCCGCTACGCCTCTCCATCAAACTGCCTTTACAATTGAAAATTATTATTTTTCTTTCCATCGAATATGCATATTTTGTGCCATAAGTCGTCCCTATCACATTGTGCATGATTTTTCGTTTGCCTCTACGCGATTTTCTCGTATAATTTCTTTTTATAACATTTTCATTTGGATCGTCCTCGATTTTATCTTCGAGCGTAAAGCACACATCGACAATATTAAAATTTGTTTTTAAGCGAATCTTAATTCTTATGTTTGTAGGATGAGAATACAATTATAAGTAAATGAATTAATTTAGATGTACTCACGTTATAATCCACATAGGTATCCTTTCACGATTGAAAACGGGATTTGTTCGATGTACGTCATTAGCATTTCAGCTTTCAGGCTTCGGCTCTTGTTGCCAAAATTTCTAGCTACGATAATTCAATAAAAATTTACGATATTCACGTTTGAACATGGATTCTACTTTTCATTCGTGGCGTGCATCAGCATTATTTGCTTTCATGATAATCATATTGAAACACAATAACATACGCGTTTATAGCTTCAATATTTTTATATTTATAAGCATTGAATTAGATTTGAGAATTAAGGTGTTATGATTATTTAAGGTATAATTTAGCTAGTGATAATTGTAAATAATAAACAATTTTAAGTATCGGCCACGTAAGAAACGCGCGCTTGTTAAATTGATAATAAATTTGATAAGAACTGAATAATAGTATATTTCGAGGTAGGAAATGCATGATGATCCGTCATTGTTCAAACTATGATTCGACAATATGAAGAGGTAAATTTAATAATATATTGGGTCAATGTCTTCTTGCAATGCAAATAGCTTCTTCGGTATGCATAGAACAACAAATATTTAAATAAAAATAACAAAATTCCCTTTATCTTCTTCATTGGTTTTTTTTTTTTTTTTTTTTATATATATAATAATTTTCTGCAAGGTCGAGTCTATCGGCAGGATAAGCTTATAACACATTTATTGTTACAATTTCAATATTGTTTCTGTTTCTCTCTCACCTTTAGTAGAGAACAGCTCTACTAAACGTAATATACATGATATTATTGATTTTATCTTATTTATTTGCTATTATAATTAAACTATCACAGATTATTAGATCGATATGAAATTATTACAGCGATTCGTCAGAGTATTGACAATTAATATCGTACTTTCAGTATATTATGATTTTAGCCTTGAAATAAAATTATTTCATGGGATCGGAGACTTCTCGTACAGACGTCATTGATTTAATATTATTACATCATTCGTAAATTCTAGTAGAGGTAGTATCAGTAACCTCAATAAGGATGAATTTTTCATTCGATTCGCTCCATACTTTATTTACACACAATCGTTTATCCAAATGGCAAATTTTCCAGTTGGCTTTTAATAGACGACGGCCATTCTGAGAAATTTCAACCTTATGGGACAGGGGGAGGGAGGGAGGGAGAGAGAGCGAGAGAGCGAGAGAGCGAGAGAGAGAGAGAGAGAGTACAGCGTTATAAAACGTACATTACATTATGAAATTTAACTTGTAGCAAATTGTTCGTTCGCATGATTTTGAAAGGTTCGAAAATATAGAGAACTCTTTCCACAAAAGGTCAATCTCGATAAGATAGTTTCTTTGCCATTCCAGTCTTCAAGACATCACACCATACAAATATTACGGATATTAGATGGTGAGTCTGGAAATTTTCCCTTACCTCTGCCTCTGCGCTTCTCTGCGCTCCTCTGCGCTCCTCTGCGCTCCTCCTCGCTTATGAATGCACAATCATCGATGCACACTTTATGCATCCGATTGTGCGATCCTTTACGTAAAGGTGAGTTGACATCGATGTTGATTATGATATTGAAGGCCTCGATCGCAATACCTTTCAGCGATCGTTAATACGCTGGCTTCGCAGTTTCGTTGCGACGCTTTCATGGTATGCTTAGAGCTGCTCCTGGCATCTCCTGGTGCTCGGTGACGTTTTCAAGTTAGGCGATTGTGAGCGTTTAACTAATTAAGAGGGCCGAGGCGATAAAATTAATCCAAACTGCTGGGGCGACTGTAGGTTCGATTGAAATTCTTTTTTGACGCAGCCATTAAAACATCTTATCCTGATTGTGAGTAATTTCAATGTCTTTATTAATTATTAACATCATATATACGCTTTTAGCTCTTTAGTGCAATTATATAATAGATTTTATCAATGGATTATAACTGTCTTTGATATTATCCATTTGCATTGAGGCATAAATAAAGGCTTTTTTCACTTTTGTAAAAGTATATATTTCTCAAGTTATTAATGTATTTATTTATCTATAGCTGTCGAGATTTTTCAAATATTAAACGATAATTTTATGAGAATGAAGATATGTGTACAATGAATACAATGAAATAATTTTGTCGACTCGAGAGCACCGTTTATCGATATTTATTAAACCGTATACTCTGAGCATAAATGTTGAATATTCTCTGTAATTATAATGGACGAATATTATAATTATCGATCAATCGTAGACTATTTTCTATGTCACGTTTCGATATGTAAAATTAATTTTTTTATCAATTAGCGCAGTCATTAATAGCTTTATTAAGACGATTTTACGAATCGCTATACACTTTGCCCTACCTTCTACGTACGTTAAAGTCAATATTCGCTCAACGATCGTACTAATGATGCATTTACGAAAATGTATTTTCTTTTCTGAAAACTAATGGCTAAGCAATTAATGCTGAGATTTCGTCACGAGCTCTGACTGTAAAATTTCATTAGTCTTTTAAATAACTTATTTGAGGATTATTTGAGGAGGAAAATGCCGGCAAATATTAGGCGTTGATTTTCAAAATAGCAACAACAACGGCTTGAGAAAGGCGGCTTAGGCTGGGACGCCGAGATTTGCGGCGACGTTCGCCATAGCCGAGTTTTCACGGGGTTCGCAATCAAATTCTCACTATTGTTCTGGCGAACAATGTTTATTGTTTATGAAGCTCAGCGGAGCAACGACTGCAACCACTGGCGATAGTCACATCCGTTTCGGCAACTTTGTTCTCCCGAGATTTTAACGCGTCTTTAATGTTAAAAGTGTTCCGGATTTCAAAAAGGCCAACTCGCCGATTTCTCCCACCTCCCAACGCCCCTCCTAAGAGATTGTCCACCCCGTTCAACAACTGCTCCACGTGCAATGGACGTTTGTGCTTCCTTCATTCAATCTCTCAGGATTAACGGGTCATTATTTATTACATGTCGTCTCCCAAGCAACATTAGCAAACGAAACATTAACATGGAAATACGAAACTTTACAATAAGCAATGCTTTGGGAAATTAGGGAACATTGGGAAGGAAGTGCAGATTTTTGGATTATCGACGTTATTTTAAACGTTTGGTACGATAGTCAGCATATTTTGTTACAACAGCATAAAACGATCGCCATAACTAAGTACTGTTGAATTTAATTATTATGATAAATTAAAATCCATTGATTAAAGAGAGAGAGAGAGAGAGAGAGAGAGAGAGAGAGAGAGAGAAATTATATTCAGCGAATCGAGTATAAAACTTATAATTATAAATGCTTACTAATAATATAAGTAAAAGAAAAAAAATCTTATTTCTAATAAAAAATGAATTTAACCTTTTCTTTTTCTACTAATAAAGAAAAAGCAAACGACGATATCATCCCATATTTTCTCACTTTAAAATACATAATGTACGGCCAATAAAAAATTTCTGAACTATTTCTAATAAAATTTACGACTGTGATAAAGCAACAATTTTTTATTTTTTAAAATTCCATTTATTTAATAATTCTTCGTAAGAACTTGTCGGTGTGGATTTTTTATGACTAAGAATTTATTTACACGAGTTCACGGCAAATCAGTTTGTTTTTTTCATTAACAACAAACTCATTCGAAGATACTGCCAAATGTATAAAAACTTGGCAAAAAGTATACTCAATGGCTTCGGAAAAATTCAATCTTACCGGCATTAAAATTATGGAAAAAATAATGCAACAGCAAAATGCAGTCGATCATTAGACATCTTCGGTCATTATTTGAATGAAAAAAAAAAAAAAAAAAAAAAAAAAAAAAAAAAAACAGAAATTACAATGTCACGCTAGATTTGAAAGTTGGCTTATGCAAGTCCAAGTAAGGACGAGTCCAGATGTCAGTCGTATAGAAACATTTTTTGCTCATAATAGATGATGAAAATATTTTCTCCGAGATGCGCCTCCCAATATAAAATAAATATTGGACTGTTATCTAAATTGTGCGAGACGACGATTCGTCATGACTCCCAGATGAAACCTTACTATAATATAATCATTTTAAAAATATATGTTTCAAGAGACTTCTTCATTTGATAAAAATGTCTTTTCGATGCCGCAAATAATGGAGTGCGAATGCGATGAGCTGGAATTCGATCGATTTCTCGACATCGGCCGTTTCATTATATAAATGTAAAAACTAAGAATTCATTTGTTATAAATGTTGATAAAATAATCTGCCTGCACCTGTATTAGTGATAGAAAAAAACATTCAAAATACAATTCATCCAGTAAAATGTATATTTTACTCTGTGCAAAATACGTTTTTTTATTTTTATATATTTATTAATAAGTGTATGGAAGCGTTAGGTAATAATAAATTATATAATCTTATAATATAATAATGAGATTGAAATTATTTGAAAATAATATTTATAACTAATGATGAAACGTATATTCAATAATTCTTAATAAATTTGATCAAATAAATTAAAATATCTCAATATCCGTTTGTTTTTACTTTATCATCTATTTTAATAAATGGGTATTATACATTTAACACCTAACTTTTCAATAATTTGAATTCAATTATTCGAGCTCCATGTGCGTTGACAAAATGATAATGTTTAATCAACAAGAAGGAAACTATATATATATGTGTGTGTTATATAAAGTTATAATACGCGAATACACTTGGACGTTTGATTAATTAATATATAAAAAATATTATGTCATCCGAGATTATAAAAATAATATTTAACTATTTCAAAGGCAAAATTAACATTAGCGAATCACTCTAGGCTATAGTCTCAAAATATTTGTAAAAATCTTTTCAGAGATCCATCAGCGGTGCCTCCTGGGTTATGCATAAAACAGCTTCGTTATATTTCTTGACGAAAGTTCACGTTATTCGTAAGGATGACTAACGACTCCACGTCCCCTGGCAATCAAAGACGCGTTTTTCGCACAAGAAGGAACAAAGAACTCGGGCAATGTAGGCGTTGTCTTGTCATCGTGTTATTGTTGCAATGGTATCATTGTACCATTAGAATGTGGAAGAAAATTTTGTCTTTTTCAATCGACTGCCTCTTTTCACTTCCGCTTTTTCGTCGATATGATCATAATACTTGCTTATGCAAGAATTAGATCGCTATTGCAATGGTAGTGGTAATTTTTTTTTTTTTTTGTTTTTTGTTTTTTGTTTTTTTTTTTGTTTTTTTCGAAGATTATAAGCTCTTTGCCTGGCTAAAATTTACATTTAAGAATATTTATAAGATAAATAACCATGGTATTCAAAAGTCGTGTCTTTAATTAAATAAGCTTGAGATGAATTGGATTGACATGTTAGCAACGATTATAGACAGAAAAATAATGGTTGCACAAATCCGAATTAATCGTAAGATAATAAAAAACCCAATAATAAGTATATACAAGATTTTTAATTAAGCAATACTTTTATAAAGAAATATATTATATTAATTATTAATATAATATAATATTAATATATTAATAAATATATATTATAAAAACTATGGATTTAATGCTGATTATGCTGTTTTCTTTTTTTTTTTTTTTTTTTTTTTTTTTTTTTTTCACCTGTAAACGCACCGCAACATTGCAATGGGGGGCATGAAATTATTATGAAAATGACGGTTTTGAAAACATTATAAGTATATAATATAATTAATAATTTTTCTACAGACTGTATCGAGGATTCGACATAAAATCCATTCAATAAGAAATATTCATTTTGAATCTTTATTATTATTATTCCAAAAATTTTGTACTTAATTTTGTAATTAATGTAATATACTTTATTAAATAAAGAATATAAATGAATTATTATACGAATGTGAAAACGAAATCAAAATTGTTATTATTTATTGGTGTATTGTTATCATTGTCATTATCATTATCATTTATTATTATTATTATCATTTATTATTATTATTATTATCATTTATTATTATTATTATTATCATTTATTATTATTATTATTATTATCATCATCATCATCATCATCATCATCATCATCATCATCATCATCATCATCATCATCATCATCATCATCATCATCATCATCATCATCATCATCATCATCATCATCATCATCATCATCATCATCATCATCATCATCATCATCATCATCATCATCATCATCATCATCATCATCATCATCATCATCATCATCATCATCATCATCATCATCATCATCATCATCATCATCATCATCATCATCATCATCATCATCATCATCATCATCATCATCATCATCATCATCATCATCATCATCATCATCATCATCATCATCATCATCATCATCATCATCATCATCATCATCATCATCATCATCATCATCATCATCATCATCATCATCATCATCATCATCATCATCATCATCATCATCATCATCATCATCATCATCATCATCATCATCATCATCATCATCATCATCATCATCATCATCATCATCATCATCATCATCATCATCATCATCATCATCATCATCATCATCATCATCATCATCATCATCATCATCATCATCATCATCATCATCATCATCATCATCATCATCATCATCATCATCATCATCATCATCATCATCATCATCATCATCATCATCATCATCATCATCATCATCATCATCATCATCATCATCATCATCATCATCATCATCATCATCATCATCATCATCATCATCATCATCATCATCATCATCATCATCATCATCATCATCATCATCATCATCATCATCATCATCATCATCATCATCATCATCATCATCATCATCATCATCATCATCATCATCATCATCATCATCATCATCATCATCATCATTCTTTATATTAAATCTATAATTTTCTTCCGAGCAATATAATGATCATCCGCCGTTTTACATAAGCAAAGAGGTCAAATACAATTTTTCCGTTTACGATCGTAATTTATTAAAACAAACAAAAAAAACAGTTTATGAATTAATTTTTTAAGCATTTATTTGATATGTTGCGTTATTTTATATGTAATGCCTCATCATTGAATTTGTTCATGCAAACTTTGTTTTTATATAAATCAATTATGCACGTACAATTTGTCTTTGATTATAGAGAGGCCTCGTTACGGCTGTTGTGAGGTAATGATACGATTACTTTAAACCGATTTATTATTTATTTATTGAATCTGACATAGTCTCTACCTAGAAGACACTTGGAAGACTTTTGTATCGGTCTACTGATTTTATTAAATATTGTATTTGACTTGGTAGTTATATTCAATATCCATTTGATAATAAAGATTGGTATATCTATTTGGCAATATAGATTTATTAGATGGTACATAAAATTATATAATATCATTAATAAATCATTTTTCGCGCTAAAATTATATTACTTAGCTTAATTATAAATTTTTTCCGATATGGCCAATCTATTAGTGTTACGGATTACAGCAGTTTTAAGCGGAATGCAAAGTGCGAGAGGTGTGAGCGCGCGAACATTTGTTTTGTAAACACTGGCCAATGGACTCGATGAATGCTTCTATGCCGAAAAAACTCGAATATACGACTACAATTACGAAAATTAATAACAATTTAATCCTACAAAGCTATGCCCCATTGACGTCACGACAAATAGCGGCATAGCAACAGCCACCGATGCGCTATCGGCGGATCCAGTTCCTACGAGAATATTTAAGGAACTGGACGTGTCGCGATTGCTCCTTGCTAGTACCAATCAATCATGCACTCTTCACAGCGGGATCGCTATCCCCCAACCCTGCCATCGTCATTGGGAGGCCATGGCAAGCATCGAGCAACCTAAGGAACTAATAGCGATGCCACAACTATACTGGCACCCACGCCTCCGTAAGCAACGCCACTACGCTCGTTCCTTACTACTAACTACTCTTACTAGTTTAATCAAGCACCCATCACGACAGGATCGCCACTACTCTACGCTCGCGATTCCCGCCAACGCATGTAAGTAACGCCGACGCTCGTTCTTAAAACTACTACTACTACTACTACAACCCTTCCCGCCAGCTCATGTAAGATACGATCAGACGCTCGTTCTTACATCTTACCTCTACATCGCCGTTTACGCCCACGTCGAGCATATGAACGTGCACCAATGCCACCACTACATTTCATCTCACGGACGCACAAGCAGTGACGTCACACGGGCGTTCTCCCACCACTCCGTACACTATATCTCACCCCACGCTGGCTGCTAAGACGGCACTAACTTGCTTCCCCTACCACCGCGAGTTCCCCACTACGACTACTCAACCACAAGGACGAAGGGGAATCACGCTCCAGGCTATCGAGAACACACTTACAAACTTATCGCCACCAACATTAATGAAGGAACACTAAACAAATTCATTCTATCATACGCTCATTTCGATATTCATAGATTATTAACTATTCATTATTTATTATATTTAATAAAAGGAAAGACTATAAACATTAAAGGCAGTATTGTATGATTGCATTGCCCCTTCCACTTGCCAGCAAGCCTCCACCCACCATCGTAGAAAGGTTTTTAGTCTGATCCCAGACACATTTGCTTCTCGCAATTCTGTAAATATTATGTTGATAGCCCCATTAATGGAAGGGAAAAGATGTATCAGTTTTACTTTGCTGGTAAAATACTATTCAAGTGTGTCCCTGAGCCAAGGTCGGTAAAGAAAGGAGGCAATGACAACACATGGAAATTTACCCTCAAGTATATACCTAATCATATGAAGATCATTAGACAATCTGGATTTAAAATGCTATTGCAGGAGAGATGAATAATATAGCGTCTCAGGCTGGTGCAGCCGTAGAGGTTATGGAAGACTTGGAGGGCAAGCTTGAGGCTGAACGCACAGGAATACACGATGTGTTAAAAGCAGCCACATCCGATGATGTGGGTCATAGTATTGAATTTAAGGTAATCTATATAAGCACTTACAAGTCATTCAAGTATGCATATAGAGTTACAGACCACACTATGGAGATATCGATGAAACAAGCATCACTACTTGCTGTTAGTAGCCTAGCCAAGGCAAGTGCTGTGCTAGAAGATGAGAAAATAATTCTGACTCCTTTGGCAGGAGCCATATTTGCAATAGTTGAAGTTAAAGAAATAGCTCATGTATTAAAACCTGAGCTTAGCGGAGACAACATCTATGCTGAATGCCAGCTGTCAGTCAGGTAGCCACTATCTGCGTTTTAGTGATGCTAGTGCAGCAATGGCAGCTGCGTGATGTGCAACCAAAAATGCAAAGCCAGAATTAAGAGAGTCGATTGTTGTCAAGATTGTTAAACGGTATTTCAGGACAGGTAAGAAATACGATGAGAAAATCTTCCGGTTCTTTTGTATCCAGGCTACACCGGGCCTACCAGCTCATCTTAAGTATTCCCACATTGATGACCTATTCAAGGAGTCACAGATGTTCAACCCTATAGTTATGGCAGGTATTAACACACTCGAAGATTATAGGAAATTAACTTTCAAACAGAGAGCAGAAAGATAACTTGGAAACAGTGGATTCCCATAGTTCACGAGACAATATAGTTCAAACTTCATTGGAAATTTCCTCCAACACCTCGGCTTCCTTATATAGTACAAATCTTTCTCGGTTCTCGATCAAAAGACTCAAGTGACACAAGTATGATAGCAAATATTGATTTCAATGATGAATTACATAAGGTCAAAAGTTCATCTAGTGTAAAAGCTGGTAGCGCACTAGTTGATGACAATATATTAAGTTTTTCACAGAAAGTTAGAATTAATAAAGTGGTAAATACATTTGACATAAAAATTATTAAAGATACTAGCTATAATCTTAAACATATATCCGTTTACAATAGTAAGACACAAGAGAAATATTTTATTGGCCCTCAAGGAATTTTACAGTCTGGTAGTTGTTGTAGATACCCGAAAAATAGTAGGAAGTTTGCAATTACTTGTTCATACCTGGTTAATTTTAGATTCTGTCCAATATGCAAAACCTTCTATAGTGTCAGTAAGATTTAGCATGCCAGTTATAAATTAGTATTAAAATAAATATAGGAATAAACAAAAAAACATGGAAAGCAATGTTTTGCTGCGCTCGTACCTCTCGCACCTTGTATTCCGCTTAAAAATACTGTTGTAATCCGTAATATTCCGGCCGCCATCGTCAATTCATTGATGATTAGAATTCGTGTCTTCGGTGGGAGCTGGCGGGACTGGTAGAATGTGGGGTGGTTTCGTGATTGTGGTTGAGTTAACTTGGGCAAGGAGTATGGAGATTTCTTATAATGTAAATTATCCAATGGTATTCCTTATATAACTTGGCAACGCTTACTATTGATACTCATTTTTTATATGATGCGAAATAAATTTATATTCATCTTATGCTTGGATAATGCCTCGAGGGAGAGTTCTCGGGTGATTGCGAGCGAGTTCCGATGACGTGACACATATCATACTATCCTTGCCTGGTATGGTTTGTGTCTGTCTCTTGTAGTCCTGAGTTATTCTGTCAATGCCCTTATCGCTGTGTTCCTGTTGAATACTTCCACGGGGGTTGACTTGTGCCCTTTTTGTAGAATTGCTTAGACGGCCTGAATCTCTGTCATTGTTAATGTGGTGAGAATTCATTCAAGAAGTGGTTGGACAAGGTGGGCGCGTCTTATCGTGGACTTCATCCTAATCAATTTTATAGTTGTACAGTTAGCAATAAAATTTACTTATGGTTGTTTAACGGTTTTATGGCGATAAGGACAGCGCGATGAATTAATTGACGTTTTTTCTCACTGGTACCGCCCGCCATGCCGCGATTTTGTAGTTGAATCGGGTTGTACTTGAGGGTAAATTTCCATGTGTTGTCATTGCCTCCTTTCTTTACCGACCTTGGCTCAGGGACACACTTGAATAGTATTTTACCAGCAAAGTAAAACTGATACATCTTTTCCCTTCCATTAATGGGGCTATCAACATAATATTTACAGAATTGCGAGAAGCAAGCCTATCACCAAGAGTCTCCCACTATACTACTCAACCCAAAAGAAGAAGGGGAATCACGCTGCAGGCTATCAAGAATACACTTGCAAACTTATCGCCACCAACATTAATGAAGAAACACTAAACAAATTCATTCTATCATACGCTCATTTCGATATTCATAGATTATTAACTATTCATTATTTATTATATTTAATAAAAGGAAAGACTATAAACATTAAAGGCAGTATTGTATGATTGCATTGCCCCTTCCACTTGCCAGCAAGCCTCCACCCACCATCGTAGGAAGGTTTTTAGTCTGATCCCAGGCAATTAGTTATTATTAAACATTTTATAGGCATCTGGATATAATAAATCCTTAAAAGTTGTTAAGATTAAAGTGCTAATAATTTTAGATTACATAAGAAATCAAAATAATAGTTTATAATTATGCTTAACGAATAAACGTTATGTATAATAAATTATTTTTACATATTCGTATTAAAGGTGATATTTTCGTTGGCACAAACGTGTTCAATGAGGTATTGAAAAGCTGTGATTATTATTTATTGAGCTTCATTATTAAGGTTCGTTTTTCTTTTTCTTATTTTTTTAATTTATATAATTTTATGACATATTTTGATAATCGGACATAAAAATATCCTATTTGTAATTATGTGTTTCTTTAATATATCTTAAGATTCTTAAGACGATGGTCACATAGACAAGTTTTATGGTTTTTTTTTCTCCCATAATACAAGAATTAGTATTTCGCCATAGTCATAATCCATAATGTGATATCTATATTTGAAAAATTTAAAGGCTATGTTTTAAGGATGTGTAGTAATTATAATCACGCTCATAAATGCACAGATTTATTGCTTGTTATTCCTATACTATTTTAATGTATTTGCTAAAATTTTTAAGGTGCAGTTTACATGGATATTTATTTTCTAAATTATGTTTCATTTAATAAAATAAGCCATTTTCTATTTTAAAAAAATATGTCGCGTCGTTTTTTTTTTTATTTATTTATTTTTTTTTTAAATCCCAGATACATTGAAAATACGTTGCGATGTCCAAAGCATGAGAGGGTGTACAAATTAACTTTATTGTTACCTATTTCCTTTATATTCCTAATGACTCGATGTAATTATTAATAGATTGTTGTGTAAAAAAAAAAAAAAAAAAAAAAAAAAAAAAAAAAATGACACTTGCGTTTTATATAAGCTTCGATACAGTAAATGTATGGATAATAAATGGTGTCGAGAAATACGTTTTTTATAGCGAAACAAGTTCAGTTATTCTTAGGAGTCAAAGTAATGAAGTCGAAGTTCGCATATATTCCTTGCTAGACTGTTTCATTAATTTATTATTTATTATATTAGACATGTTTTATATTGATTGACTTATTCCAATTTTAATCTTGCAGTTCCTGCATTCATGCTGCAATTCATCAAAATGAATTTTTTCAGGAAACCATTAGAAATTTGTTTGGTTAATAAAATTATCTCTCTATAAATATCTGTATGTAATCAATCATATTCGAATGAATAAACAATTAAAAGAAAAGGACTTATTGCGATAGTTTATTCTTATAATTTACGTACTAATGCCAATAGTTACGTGAATAATATAAATTGTAATTTGAATAGGAACCTGGATATTTAAATAGATATATATATATATATATATATATATATATATATATATATATATATATATATATGTGTGTGTGTGTGTGTGTGTATATATAAATGAGTTATAATTTAAACAATTACCTGTACATTTAATTTCCAACTACGAATAATAATAAAATTAATTTATACATTTTAGGCAGATCTATTAAAATGACATGATCTTCGGATTTTTCATCTTTTATTTTTATTTATATACTTTGTTTATAAATATAAGAATTATTCTACAATTAAATAATTTGAAATTAATTAGTTTGTAGTTACATAGCATTAGATTAAGTAAAGTGAATAAATCAATACATTTAATAGCACAACAATGTTTAGAAGATTTATAATTCAGTTTTCAGTCATTTAATAAGATATTTATAGATGTAAATTTTTTACACTCGTTGTGAATATTCATAAATAATTCATTAGCTACGTTCTTTTTAATATTATTATAATTAACTAAGTATATTAATTTATGTAATACAAGTAACCAGCATAATATAAATATTTATTTATATATGAATATTGTGTAATTTCTATTTAAAGACTTATTGATATAAATTAATTTAATTATATTTATAATACAGTTCCTTCAGGTTTGAGATTTGTAAATCAATAATTATTATTTGATAAAATGACATATCATCTTTTTCATTGTCATTGTAGGATTGAGCGACAATTGAAATGAAAGATTTTCTTATATTGTAGGCATAGCGTGTATTGTTTGTATAAGAAATATATATTATATTTAGAGGTATAAAGATTAATTGAATTGTAAATATAAATTTCGTTTTAAAAATCCAGTAAAAACTAATTTTGTGAAAAGAAATGCGGCGAGGAGGGTATTTATAAGCTTTATGGGTTAAATACATAGCCAATGAATATTATTAATTATCCACGTGATTTATTCATAATAAATTTAGATTTACAAAAAATACTATATTCGGATATTATCAAAATTTAATAAATCCTATAAATTATATTAAAAAGAATATGAAATAATTTATATTTATCGCTTAGCGTTTTGTTAAAAATTGTTAAAAAATCTCTCGATATTAATATAAAACTGTGAAATAAATAAGAATTATTAACGCATGTTAATGACTCTTTATTATAATTAAGTTATATATAATAAAAAGATGGGGGAGGGGGGGGGGAATTAAAAAGTTTGTACATTAATTAGCTGCTTATTTTATAGCTGTTATGAATTATTCATAAGCCTCTGTAATTCATAGATTATAGAATTCTATATAAATTCTAATACTCGCTATGATTCAAGTTTCATATGGAAATTTGAAAATCACTTCAAGTACATATTAAAGATCATTATAATGTAAATTAGCATTAATAAAGAAAAATGATTGGTTGGAAAGTTCATGAAAACCCTGATACTTGGGAATATGTCAATAATACTCACTGTTTGGCATTTATTTCATAAAATTTTCATCTTTTCACGCAGCCTTTTGTAATGCTATATTTTTTCAATTTTATTTTTCTTCGATCTATTAAAAATTTCAATATCACACAATGAAATAAAAATCACGCTTCCATTATTTACTTAAGTAAGTAAAAATTAAAGGATTTACATAAAAAACTAATTATCACTGTTGGATATAGAAATAAAGATTTTACTAAGAAAACATAAAATTAATATACTAACGTGTTTATGAATGTACGTGAATGCAAAGAAATGATGGAAGTCATTGTTTACGAAAACTTTTACATTACCCATGTATTCTGAAGAATATAACTAATATTTGATTTTATTTTGGTAATTAGTTTTCTTGGAATTCTGAGACACTTAAACGTTTAAAGAATTCTTAGACTGGAATTTTAATTTATTTTTTCGATATATTATTCAGAAATGTATAATTTTTTTTATATTAAAAAATTTGTTAGTTTGTATTTCCTTTAGATGCAGATTTTTCATTATACAAAGCAGCCTCGATTCTTTCTCTTCAATCGTCTCAACAAGTTTTCACCTTCCATTTCAACAACCACGAACATTCGGAATTGTTATTTTCTTCACGATAATATTATAAAGCAACAGTAGATTTCATGATTTTTACAAATTTTTTTTTTTTTTTTTTTTTTTTTTTTTTTATTTCAATATACCAGGAAATATTATAATCACATATATAAGAATTTGTATTTATTTAATTAATCTTTTCTACTCGTATCGGATATTTTGCTGTAAAAATATCTTAAATTGTCATTCTATAAAATACAAAAGTACTAAGGAAAAAAATTCATTTTTGTAGAAATTAAATATTAATTAAATTGGCAATTCATAAAATTCCTGAACCCTATAAATATTTACAAAATTTCTCTAAATGAAATTATGATTGTAAGAAAGGCAATGCTCTAAGAAAAAATAAATCAATAAAACAATGTTTATTATTTTACGATATACGGATAGATTATTTAATGATAAGATGAATTAATTTCGTCGTTAAAATAATTGTAGTTAATGTAATTAATGAAGTTTTGGGCAATATTAAGTCAATCCCTCCTGGCTCGCAAGTATTGATAATCCGACGCTTGAATATCTATAAATTCGCGCTCGCAATCACCTTGATCACATGACTTTTCACATTATCTATATCTTGCATAATCAAACGTAAAAATGGTCTCTCTCTCTCTCTCTCTCTCTCTCTTTATATATATATATATATATATATATATATATCATCTCTTACGCATTAGCAATCCATTCACGTAGTTTTCACCGTCGCTTATGCGCTCGATCACCGACATGTGAAAAATACAGCGATGAAGAAGGATCGCATCCATAAGTGATCGAGCATTTGTATCGATTTGCCGCCATAATATTCCGTTCGAAACGCCTAAGCAGGTATGCATCAATGAAAAGAAGCACATACGTCGTGTGTGACCAAGGTGCAGATTGACCTTATACGATCACGTGCGATTACTTACACACTTGGCGATTATGCGCAAGCCACACGACTCTTATTTCTCATATAAAAATGCTGGTTGGGAATAGCGAGAAGCGTGCTTGAATTTTATTGAATCGCCCGTTTATTGTGGAGACTATATTGACGAATTAGAATTAATTCGATTATTAATGTTGCAACTGCTGGCTAATTCATGCTTCTCTCATCTTTTGCTGCAAATTACGGGAGAAAAGTATCTTCGATATACTATACGTTTTATGCACACACACACACACATATATTAGTGTGTGAGATGATAAATTAACTTTTATGTTTAAATGTCATCGATAAGTTACTAAAGATTTAAGGCAAATAAATCATTATTTATAATCGCTTTGATTAAGCATTGATGCGTTGAGAGATTTTTAAAAATATTACATATTAAATATATTCGAGGGGCTTAAAAGAAAAAAAAATCTATAAATAGAATACAATTTTCAATATAAAATTAATTTTTAGATATTATTCAATTCATTCGAACTCACACAATACACCAAATTTTTTCTTATTATAGAACAATGTTCCTAATGAACAGATTTTCCATTTAGATTGTAAGAAAGTAGGCCAATTATTAAAAATAATATATTGAATTAAATTAATAGCAAACGTCAACATTATTGAATTGAATTATGTTTTTACTGAAAATTCAATAAATTTGAATTACAGGTTTACAAAACATTAATCTTGTTTGACATCTCATTTGAAGTCTGGCAGCAAACAAATTTTTCATAAATTTCTCTCACTTTTATGTCGTCGTAATTAGGTAAAGAACGAGATATACTATATAATGCAATAAAGTGAACAAGAAATAATATAATCATATTTATTTATTTTTTTTTTTTTTTTGTCGACGTTATAATTACAATTGTTGTATATAAATCTTAGTATTATTAGTGCACCATCTATTGATCATTATGATAAATGTACGTGAACTCGTGTAACGCAGATCGAAATTATTTTTAAATTTAAGCGACTTAGTAGTAAATTTGCTTCAGTAAAATTATCGGACACGCACTCTTGACTGTCGAATTATAAATGAGCGTCAATTATGTATGAGAAAGTGTGCATTTTGATGCTTTTTATTCGAATGTTACCGATAAGAGATATGATGTTCTTGCGATTAGTACAATTGTGACGTAACTCGAAACTTTTATTTGCATGTAAATCGTTGATCATAAAATGTAACTTTTCAACACTTTCATTTTCACTTAAAAATTATTCAATGTTATGTCAAAGAATTTAAAACGTATTTCTGAATGATTCGACATTTTTAATTGTGCTTTTTAAACGAATAGTATTGAGAAATGAAAAATGACTTTCAACAATTTCTTAATATATACTCGAGAATTCTTACAATTTGTTATGTAACACATGAGAGATGCGAGATGATGGAAACTCAAAAATCTAACGGAATTTTGAAATACATAAATTTTTTTAAGGACAATCTATAATTTGGAAAACTCGAATTATTTATAATTTTGTTCTCCGTCTATGTACGATTCGATTTATTATCTTATGCCCTTAATCCCTTACACTTGACACTCACTTAATGTAATTAACAATCAAATTTCATACTAAGATATAATATCGTAAGATATATTTGAGCAACTTTTTGAGGGAATCAGTTGATGAAAGTAAAATTTTTGTCTATTTCCAGCTAAACTCGTGTGTATTTTTATAAAAATATTTGATATAAGCATTAGCTTTTAAATATAAAAATACTTAAATATAAAAAAAAAAAAAAACGATTGTCGAGCGATATCGATAAATGTCGTGTCTAAATGTAAAATGTTAACGACTTTTTCTAATGTAAATAAAGATTGTGTAAATTTCGTATATTAAGTATATTAACGAAGTGGATAAATACTGTATGGACAATGAAAAAATATAAAAATAAAAACAATTTGTATCAATGAATATAAATTATCGATTAGTTTTAATTTCTTGGCAATATCTTTCTCAATGGGCCAATCATCATCCAGTCATTTATCCAATCGAGCTATCCACTTTTCTTTTATCATCTGACTAAGCAATAAGATTGATCTAATTGCCAGAATCTGGCAAATAATGTCTTCCTTACGATAAGTAATTCTACATTGTAATATTGAAATATCAAAGCAATGTATATAATTTATAAATGCCGTTTGCTCAATATATATACGGGCATGTGGAATGCCAATGTAGACATCAACGAGACGCCCAATTGTTTGTAAATAAAAAGCAACAAAGTATATTAAAGAATTATATATATATATATATATATTTGAAAATTTATCCTTACAGATATGATTTAATTGGGTCGATTAACGACCGATCAGAGCAAATATTAAGCACATATTAAGCAATTTGATAGAATTTTCTGCTTAAGTTGAAATGTACTAAGTAAGCAGACATTGGATTGGACGAGATTAATGCCGAGACGTCGTTTTCAACACGTAATTTCCATGCTTATTTCAACGGGAGATGCAAACTATCGCTAAGCATTCACCGTAATTCTTAATACAAGATTGAGATTACAACACGTCCGAGGCATTTAATTTGCACGCGCATTCGCATCACCACCGCGCATTCCCAATAATACGTGGCGGCTCACGATTCTCCATTGTCCCTTTTATCATTGATAACGACGCAAGCAGCACCGCAATATCATCGTTTAATCTAATGGCCGATGACAGTCGGCCGGTAATCCATCGTCGAAAAGGATATTTCCTCGGCAGTAGCGAATCTTCTCCCTACCCATTAAACATAATAGCCGGGGTCGGTTTGACATTGACTCGGCGCACTTGGTACGAGAGCTAACGCAGCGGCTTGTGATGCTTCTCATCTGCTTCTCAATCGTCGGGAGCCGGTGAAAGTTAACGAGGAGCTCATCATCGCGACTCAAGGTTGCTGGGGAAGAAAATGCCGAGCGAGAGAGGCGACGCGTAAAGCCGAGTCCCGTGTGTACGCGCGACCCATGTCTTTTCGCTTTTAGTCGCCTCTTTCCAGAACAATCCTAAAGCCCGTTGCGGGTCACGTTGAATAAGTCCCAATGCGAGTCCTCTAATGTTCCACGGTACTCTAATGCCATCGGCTACGACAGATCGGCCAACTCGTGCTGGAATTTCGTTACTCTCTGTTTATTTACTCGCTGAGAGTGGCTCTCTTATGGTTGTTCAAGAGCCGACTTGTGCGGGTGTTTCGGAAAATTCTCGTGGCTTCGCGATTACCGTGCGACATCTATCGCACTTTTTTCACTGCTCTATCTCGACTTTCGACCTTTTAATGTTTCATATATTTTGGATATGGTTAAAAGATTGCGCTTAGTTAGAGTTGATTTAATGACACGTATAATAGCAACCGGGGCGGAAGTAGCCAGATATTTACGCGATAGATGATGAATTATTTATCGGCAAATTATGAAGCAATGCAGAAATCCTGATATAATTATATACATTATTATCTCGGTTTGCGTCACTGTCAAAGTCTGCTAAAACCATTAACATTACTACGGAGCGCCTGCGCCTGTGCACAAATGCAAAATAAACTTGGACAATTTTTCCCCAACGTAATACCTCGTGACGGGCAGTGGCAATTAAATACCAAACTTAACACGATCGATAATCGGCTACTTTTACAAATTGTTCGATATCTGTCCCTGTATTATTTGCTTTTTTTCTTTCTTTCTTTCTTTCTTTCTTTCTTTCATTTTTCTTTTTTCGTGTTCGATTTCTTCAATGCTATTACTCCGCGATAAATAAAGTATCTCGGCGCGACAAAGTGCAATGTAATATGCCGAGATCATAGTTAAGCTAATGACAAAGATAAGCTCGAGAGTTAAGGAGGAATGCCCGGAGACAGATTTTCCCATTATATCATATGAAAACCGGTTTAGTACTATTTGTATAAGAGATGACTATCTTTCCGCGTCTTTATTCAAATAATCAAGCATTTATGATTCTGCTACGAAGCAAACTGTTTTCTCAAATGATATTATGGTACTTACATGTAACTGTGAATGAATGAATAATGATGATCATGTTTTGTTAATAGTTTCGAGTCGAATATTATTATGTATTTTGATTATGGATAAATTGATTAGAGAATGAGAAATTCCTTGTTATTGGAGGAATCGGAGTGAGCTACTTGATACTCCAATACTTTGGGATAAACGCCATTTATTCGGAATAATAAGTTGAATATGTTAATATATCTTAAGTGAATCGATATTATTTGACATTAGTTTACTTTAAATTTATTTCATTGTAAGAGTACGAAAATTTATTGTGAAATATATATGATAAAGTTGATTGACATTTCCTCTCAAATTCCTCATTTCTTTATTGATATTGAAGAAACGTGACAATTTCATTATTAATAAAGATATTAATATCATTTTATACACGCGCTTATAAAACTATCAATAAAAGGTTTTACTTTTAATAAATCCATTATAGATACCTACATCCAATACATTGTCATTTATTTAATTTTCTTCTTTTTTTTTTTTTTTTTTTTTTTTCTCTCGTTTTTCGTTTCTTTTCGAAAATCAATGAATCTTATGTGTATCTCATGCATTTTTATCAATATTTTAGATCAACCGATTATTATACGATAAATACATCAGATTTCATTGTACTATTATAAATCCATAAATTGATTTTTTATTTATACGAGTTAAATATTCTTGATTAACTTTTAATTTAAATACGATTATGAGTATTAAATTATTTGATAAAGCATTAAAGAGATATTTTCAAGCTATTATTTACATTAATTCATAATGGGTGCTTGTCTTATCAATCACATTGTTACAATCAACCATGTCGGCTTTAATATCTTTTATCTATACTTATTATATTATTTGTGAATAAAGTAAAACAATGTTTATATAAAGAAAATTAATTAATTCGAATTATTCAGTTCATAGGATTCCGTAGTCATTTTTGCATATATATATATATTATGGTAAAAAGGCTCGATTGATTCAACATTAACATATTCTATCTTATCAACGTCTTATACAATAATATCGATGACATTATACGTAGAGTAACATAGCTTTTAAAATATTTTTCCATACCATTTGTTTATTGTGTATGAAGATCTTATACGACGACAGATTTTATAGCGTAAGTAATTAGGTATTTTTTTTTTTTGTTCAATTTAAATTCTACGTTGTTTTTTTACTTTTTTTTTTTTTTTTTTTTTTTTTTGTGGACTTTAAGACATTATAATATTCTCGTGAAAACGATCTTATTGAAAAGAGTAAATTCAACGATTCGGTGTATAAAAATCAAATGCAAACATTGACCTGACTCACGAGAAATCGGATAAAAGAATATGTAAAGGAGAGAATATAATGGATATAGCAAATATAAAGTTCATTTCCTTGAACAAAAAAAAAAAAAAAAAAAAAAAAAAAAAAAATTATTTAATTCTTTCATAAACGATACACTCGATGACACACTGTTAAAATTAATTGTATAGTATAATACCAGTACAAATGTAAATTTATTTTCCAGTAACCTATCATTGAATTAAGGTAAAATCTCATTTCAACATAATATCATTCTATTTCAAAAATAAAAATTGAAAAATTAATCAATAAAATTATCGTACATTTAAGGCTTGATTTTCTCATTCAATGCTTGAAAATATAATTTAATGTAATTGAAATTATAATCGAATAATTTTTATTAATTATACTACCTTTTAGGCTTGAATTTTTGTTTCTTTATGATAATTTAATTCCACGTGTTTGTACATAATGAATGATAGATTAATATAAGTACGTTTAATAATGATTATTACAGGTACTCAATTTGTTAATTATATATTACCAGTAATTATGCATGATTGCGTATAGGAAATAAAAAGAACGAGTAAAATATTCATAGGACAATTAATGAGTAATTAATTTTTAAAAGAAAGCCACGTTAGTGAATCCAAAATTATTTAAAAGTTTTACTTAATGGCAAAAAAAAAAAGAAAAAAAAAAACGAGAAAGTGCTTACCTTTGCATTACCTTAGCGTACACGTGCATTCGACGCTTTTATTAATTTTTGTACTTTGTGTAAATGATTGAAAATGATAATATGTATCTTCGATGATTATATTTATGCTCAAATATCGCTCATGAAAATAATATTTAACACGAGCAAAAGTTTTCAATATTTCTGTAAATATTTACGCCGAATAAATTAAAATGTCAACGGAGACGCGAATAGCATAATAACGCATAAGCATGTTATTGTTTATTTTCTTAATATTAAAATGAATTTGAATTATTACAATGATCCTCTACATACACTTAACGAAATATTAAGTTTCGATGTTTTTCAACTCGGTTTGCTAATAATACACGGCTCGAGTAATTTAATAATTAATTGTACAATAGTTTTCTATTACTGTACTCTATGCATACGCATTGAATTAATTTCATGCCGTTTACTTATAAGGCTCGCATTCTAATTAACAATCCGTGCTTTCATCATAAAATACAACAAGTTTACATTTCGACAAAACAATATAATTTCAATAATAATGACACATTACATTTACAGTTTATTCAATTAAAGATAGAAAGGATTATACAGATTAAAAAGATGCTGTTCGTGTGAGTTTAATGTTTGTCATCTGACGCTAAAAGGTAAAACGTCAGTAACTCGTAAGCAATTGTGTGGACAGAGCAAGAGCAATAGAGGGACGAGAGTCGATTAGCATTTCTTAAGATTCATCTTTGTATTTAATCCACGATTGTAGTTTTATACAGAATACGTCATTTATATTAGTAGCTTTTTATTACGACTTTTGTAACTTATATTTTATAAAATATTGGCGAATAGAGGCGTTTCAATGTCGTGTTAATGTAAATGGCTCGAATGGTTTAGTTGAAATGTAATGAAAAAAGCTCCATTTATAAGTACCTCGAGCCGAGATAATTAATTTATTAATGGCGTATATGGGGGTTCTTTATCTTTAAATACGATCACGCATCTGGAACTTTCGCCTCTCGCTTTATGCGCATAATGCATAAATGGTTTGATTATTTCGTTGGTAGCAATTTTGTCGTTCGATTGAACGGAATTCGAACGTACTCGCTGAGCGTTGAGCTTGAAGTTGGCAATGTAGTTATAGAGTTATCCAGTTGTTTTATATCGATTAGGAAGAATAAAAAATTTTCACGAGAAAGGGATTCGCAATGAAATAATGAAAGTGATAGGAACCCAGGAGAGGCTCTAAGACAATAAAATCAACGAAAATTCTTGGGAGAAATTACGAGTCTTGCGACAATCGCACCTAACCAATACTGGCTTGTTATTGGCACTTTAAATTACGCTAATCGCTCCGTGTGTCTCAATTACCTGCTCGATCGTCTTATTCCCTCCTGCGCGCAATCGCGCTAAACTATGAAATAATTGCCGGGTGCGAGTATCAACGAATTTCGAAAAGTTCGCAGACCGCGAGCGTAGGAGCTAAATCAATTGGCGCGCGAAATCGAGCTTAGGCGCATCATGTGTCAACGTTCCATGAAAGTGATTGCATCGCTACGACCTGGAGTGGAGAGTATTATTCGCGAATACTTTTGAGCAAAGGATAATATTTGCTCGATCCCTCATTGCTGTTGCTTTGTTGCACTTTGGCATTTCACGTCACCGCTTATCTTCTTCTCGTTTACGCTTTTGTTTTTCGATCCGCTATACAAACTCTGTTTTGTTGTTTGTTTATTGTTTATTGTTTATTGTTTATTGTTTATTGTTTTTTGTTTATTGTTTTTTGTTTTTTGTTTTATATACAGACGCCAGTAATTTTCGTTGAGATTTTTTTTTTCGCACGATCGAGCGAGACGTAGCCGATAAACGGGACGACCTAATTACCCAATTATTACCTAATTACTCGTCGCCGTAATATAGCCGACATATTGGAATTCCCGACTTTTCCAATACTTTTGGCCTTTAAGAGAATGAGTTTGGCTGGAAAAACTATATCTATCACTTACCAACGATATATTATACAAATACATATCGTACATATTTGATATTTACAAGGTTCATTCGTATTTTCTCCTTTCGCGCTACTCTATCATTATTATTTCGTACTGGAGTACTTTATCGAATACCATACCATAGCACATCATTATTATATAAAATTCCATACATCTTGTAAGATTATCTGCTTAATCGATAACGTCGCTCACAAGTTCACGCATTTTTACGAAACTGCGCGTCGATGTCAAATAATTACAAACGATTCGACTCACAATATCCATTCGCCCTTAACCATTATATCACCATTTGACGTTTCATGTTATTCATTCGTGAACGCTCGTGAATGCTCGGTAATTTTATACTTATCGCTCTAATCGAAAATTAATAGCCACGGTTTTATCCGAGGTGCTCATCTCACTTGAAACTCCATGTTCGCGACAGCATAATTTGTTCCTAAGATCGATAGATGGGAAAGCGACGAGGGCACCCGAAATCCAAACGGTTTTCACAACATTTCGTTGATAAATTATTATTACGGCAGAGTGCAGTGACTGAAGTCGACGAGGTACGGCCAAGTTATGTCATCGAGGTGAGCCGATCGAGTGCACTTAAGACACGGACAATTGTAAGTATTAAAGTCCGAAATGAAATCTCGGTCACAATCTTGTTTGATCGGTGGATTACGGGGGTTGGAGGGGCGTGGACGTTAGGTACACCAATTAGTCAATACGAATGCGCCGTATGTTGATAGCGTTGGTTTCCGCTTCGGAGACCGGATACGATGATGAGAGATGTGGGTCGGGTTCGTGGTCCAGCGATACGAGGAGGGAGCCGCGGCAATTCGTGGGTAAGGCGTGAGGTCAGAAACGGCCGAGGATGGGGCTGGCGAGCGGTTTACGCACGGGCCCTCGTAATGGTGGGATGGGACCCAACAGTCCTGGTGGGGACCACATCTATATAAGCGACGGCGAAGGTGCCCGTCTCTCCATAAGCTAACAGTTTCTTATAAGCGAGTCAGCCCGAGTCCTCGATTTTCCCGTGCAAGGTGAGTGTCGGCTCCGTGGCTCCCCTCCGTGCCTTTCTTTATTCTCTCGTTCCCCACCACCATCATTCATCAGGCTTTTAATCGAGCTTTGGCCCTTTAAGAATTCAGTCGCTCCGTGCCGCAGACTCTTTACACTCGTTGGGTCGAGGCGACGAGCGAGCGAGCTCGTGCTGAAAGTGTGCTCGACGAAGCTCAAGCTGACGCTTCCAATCCCAGCACATTTAATATTGATTTAGTGTACGTTAGTTGCTCCTGCCTCCACCACCACCACCACCACCACCACCACCACCACCACCATCCCCTTCCCCTCTCGCCCCCAGTCTCTCATACAATGTCCCTCTATCAAACACGCACACAAACACTTCGATATTCAATTCCCGGTGCAACCGAATTTTTATTGTCTTTCCCGACCGGTGGATCACAGTTTTGTATACATAACGCTCAAGATCTTGAGTTTGTCAGACTTTTCACCTCTAAATGATTATATCTAAAAATAATTATAGATTTTTGTCACGATACATCATTGCAAAATTTATTAATGATGTTTATGTTTGTTTTTTCATTTTTCTTTTTTTTTTCTTTTTTCTTTTTTTTTTTCGTAGAAACACTCGCTGCAGTCGCGACTATTTTTTTTAATTTTTCCATGACGAAAATATCGCGTAACTTAGCCAAACCTTTCATTTATTTACGAAATATGTACGCGTTGGAATGATTTGTTTTAAATTTTAAATCGCCTGCCTCATCATTATTATCGCTATTATTTATTTGCTAATAGCCATGGGACAACTTACACTTTAATTTGTTAGGCATTGTCGCGTATTTTACTCTTTGATCGAAACGCGGAAGCGAGAGCAGCGCAGATAATATCAATCGTAGATATCGTTCCCCTTTTAATTATTTCCCCCATTACTTATTCCCTCGCATTCAAAGATAAAAGTACGCGATACGAGATGCCGACGATTCAAATAAGCCAGTAAACATTGTAGAATGGCCTGGCACTATAAGATTCTCAAGAAAGTTGATTGAGCGTGAAGAGCCGCCTCGATCTCATCCCGCGAACACGAAAAAGAATGGGACGCACCGTCCACGCCTTCCCCGAACGATAATAAAAAAAAAATTATATAATAGTCTTATCGATGATTACACAGATGATGCTGCTGCCGCTGCTCCTGGTGGCTTTGGCGGCGTACGCAAATGCCGCGATCAGCGAGGTGCGACCCCACAGCAACCGCCCTGGCAGATTTCTGTCCCTACCGGTGCCGCAGAAGTGCGCCAACAGTGAGTTCCTATTTGCTTTATCGCCACTGCGCTCTTTTTAATGTCTTTTAATGCTATAATGGTATGAGGTGGGTGGGGAGAATTTCGGGACGAAGGGTGTAAGGTGACGGAAAGCTAACGCGCCGGACCAAGATACGGAACTTTTTGGCTTATGAATTTCAATGTACTCCAATTGATAGTTAAACATTGTCGATTAGCCTTGTCCGAGACCATCGCGACCAATTAGCCAATTCGGGCGGAATAGATTGAGAAATTCTATTTGAAAAAGAAACGAGAAATAAGCGCGCTATTGAGAAGTAACTTTGTTGCGGTTGAGGACTTGTGGAGGGAATGGTGGCGGGTGACGGAAGGTGGAGATGGTAGTGAAGGGAGATGATTTGGCGGGAGGGGGGGGGGGGACAATGGGGAGCGTTCAAAGCACCTCGACATCGCCTTACTTTTGCTTTAGAAACGCGAAATCTCTATCGCACTACGACATCGTAACTTCGCTCTTCACTCTCGCTCTCGTGCTGTTAAAAACTTATCGAACCCTTTTAACGGCGAACCTTCCATCACGCTCGTCGCGCACGATTTTTCATGCCGTGAACATCCGTGCGTGTAATTGACTGCCGAGACGATTGTCAAAGGCCGCGCGCGCACTAGCTAATTAATGACGATAAGTAGCGACGCGAGTGAATCCTACTTTACGATCCTCTAATCAATTAATCGAATCTAACAATTCGATCCGTCTAATTGAATGACCTTATTCTGCTGAACGCGTTGCGGTAAGAAGACAAAAGCACGCGTCGTTAATCTCCGAGCGATAATATAATTTATCATGCTGGCCAAGGGGTATGACATGGCTTTACTGCGCTCATTGGGATTATATTCATTAGCGAAGATTTTCATTGTAATGTTCTCTGCTTCTGGGAATAGCCGGAATAGCGGGAATAAAAACATGGAAAATGCGAATAAATTATGGAGAATATATATTATACGCAGGATGTAATTGATCGAATGGATAGCAATTAGATGACTGTCGTGCAAAATTATTTTCTGTTGCGCTTTCAATGAACTTATGATTTGTTAATTAATTTATATACGCATCAGCATGTAATATTAGTCTCTCTACACTAATCTTTGTTTTTCAAAACATTAAGGAGAATAGCGGCATTTTCACACATCGCTAACAACATTATTGAGAACATACCATACAATTATTTGATTGGAAGATTATCTGGTTTTACGTAGATATCGTTGTCTAGTTGAACGCTAATAATCTGAGAACCTAAATAAAACTATAATTAAGCATCTACTTGAAATTACAAGATTTTATTGATAAAGTGTTTATGAGAAACTATATTGTTTCGAAGTAGCTAATGCATAGTTAAATTACAATTCAGGGTTTATGAAAATGATCTTACCACTCGTGCGTCAACGATTTATTCAGACTTGCCATTGAATTTTTAAACAAATATTTATTATTAATAAGGCTTTCGATTAATACATATAAATGCATTGTATGCATACACTGTCATTCAATCAGTAGAAATTCAATCGATGAAAATTCATTTTAAGGCATTGAAACTTAATCTAATTTTTAATAATAAACATTTAATAATAACAGCGGCACACCATCTAATCGCATTTATATATTAAGAATCTCAAATGATATCCGCATATTATTATTACCGGTTATTTATATCAACATTCGCCACTTTAAACAATTAGTTTAGCGAGACTATAGTTAGAGTTACGTTTGACATCTCAACGAAGACAAGAAAATTTCAAGCATAATCTTTCGCATTCACGATTATCCGCATTTTCGTCTGCGTGCGTGTATTTCTCATAACAAAAATCACATTTACTCGCTGAGACGATAAATTCATCAAAACCTCTGCTTAAGCCGTAAATTTAATCTGTCAATATCAACGGAAGCTGAGTCGCGAAGAAAAAGCAACCAAAAGAGGACTCGGTCTTGTCTATTATAGATTCAAGGGCACGAGGTATGATTTCTCATAGGCGCGTCAACGACGAGCGAACGCTCGTTTTTAGCCTCCGGATGGTCCGGATGCTGTTTCACCGCGTAAATCTTAGCCGTGTACTTTCTTCACGGGCTGCGATACTCGCTCGTCAACATCAACAAAGGCAGTCTCGACTCCATGCGGCTAATTCCCGAGATGCTTTCAGCGGTCGCACGGTTTTCTCATTCGAAAACAAAACGCCCTTTTCTTTCTTCTTGCACACGGCCCACTTGGACAAGCAATTATTTCGCGAAAAATCGGCAAGAACTTTGTGCAAGGAGCTTGACGCGTTCGAGGTGGGAAGGCTGGATGGAGCCGGGCTTACGCGACTTATAAACGGCGGCCGCTTTTCCGCCTTCGCTCTTGCCGACTTTCGACAGGCACGTCGACTTTCCCTTGCAAAAGAGCAACATTTTCCTTTAGCCTTTAGCATCCTGATAAATGCGTTGGCACTAACAATTGGCCATTAAACTTTATGCCTAAGGACACTACTAAAGTACGTGGATTATCGTACTTTTAATGTACTATTTTATTAAAATGTACATAGACTTTATTAGTCTCTTATTGGCTTTTTACATTTATTACGAAGCTACTCGAGTGGAGAGCTTTTGTAACTTACAATATTCAGCTGTTTCCCGTAGAATTAAGACGTCGAGCAATATTTTAAAACGGTTATAAATTATTAACGGAATATGTAAAAATTAATAATAAAATTCTTGACGAGTGAAACGAAATTTTTATAGCTTTTTATGTTTGTTATAGTTGGCTAAACCGTGTTTTATTATTATTAAAACTTTCATGCGATATGAAGGGAATGCGCTTCCTATGGTGGATGTATTAGTGGAAGAATAGTAGATAAAGATATGCGATTGGATTTTCTAAAGTAAAATAAATCGTTGCATTACGGTGTTTTTCAAATTTACTCTCAATCTAAAGTACAGTAAGTTCAATAAAATACGTTCATGAATGAATGTCTTAATTAATAATAGTAAATAAAATAAAAGCAAAACAAGAATAAAACGAAAAAGAGGGAAGGGAAGGGAAGGGGGGGGGGAACAATCGATCGAGGTAATGAAGCTTTTTGGAATTGAATTGGAAACAACGAATAGAATAATTAAATTTACAAATGGAACTCGTAAAGTAAAGGCGTAGTGAGAGATAAACGAATAACTTTTGAATTATTACGAACGCCAGTTAAAGGTAATTTTCAAAGAACTTTACGAAACTTTCCAATATCTTGCTTTGACGCAAATTTTTATTTTTGTCCTTCCAACTTTGCCAAGCTTGACTATTGATTTTATAGAAAATTCATATACATAAAAAGTTTGGCTTTTTAAAGAAGCTTAAATATTTTTCGTCTAATGTTATTGTATTGAATTGTTATCCATATAAATTATTAACGTTTTTATTAATTTTTCTGTCTTAAAAATGCATGTTTAATATTATGTGCGCGATTATTGCATTATTTTTCTTTACAGCATCAACTATTTTTCTGAAATTGAGCGAATTATTTAGTCATGAAGTACGTTCGCGTTTTAATTCTGCACAAGTTTTGTAATAACTTTTGCTTCCTTTTCGCACGTACATTACATTTCCCACGATAATATATCGGCTTCGAATAAAAAGTAAATTATTTAAAAGGTAAATATTTTTAAATATTAATATAAATAATCTTTATATATATAAATAATTTTAATTAGTTATTTTGAACTCACGATGTATTGTGTAATGCATCGCATCCATATTATGAGTTATAGATTATACCTGACGAAGGGATAGAAAAATATTCTCTCCTACATATTATTTATTATCATTAGAATATATGAAACGTAATTATTGAATAAAAAGCAAATGAATAAAAAAAAGAACAATCCTTATATTTCCTAATTTTTATTGTTTACTGTTTTTTTTTTTTTTTTTTTTTTAATACGAAATTAACTTTTACGGACAATTAAAATGGCTCCACAAAATACATTTGATATTCTTAATGAAAACAGCAATAGAAACATTATAATTTTTTATTAGAATTTATGGCACAATGATATACATATAATTAATTAATCATAAGGTTAAAATTAAAGAATTAAAAAAACTCGTTTTCAATTTATTCCATTTACTGTGCTATATGTAATATGTAAGGCGTAGAATCTTATTTTCAACGGTAATATTTCGTAATTACGACTGGACACGTCTCTCGACTCTCTGTCGAAATCTTTTTCTAGCATTCAGTAGTTAAATTTGATCGTCGCGATAAAAATTCTCCACATCTCGTATGATTATTTAGCCGTCTGACAAATATCAAAATCTTACTTCACTTGGTATAAGTAATGCGTAAGTTAAAAAACTTATAGCCTTTAAAGCAGCGCCACGAGAGTTTAAAGAAATTTTAAATACCAACGTACCAGCGGCCATTGAAATATTGATGCCCTGAATGTGTCTGTCTATCTTTCTTTCTTTCTTATAAATTTTTTTCGACTTCCGTCGTTAAAACTTGCTATTAATTTATTTATAAAAGTCTGTATTTTCGAGTAGCCACGTCGATTTCTAATTTTTCACAGGCTATGCCAGTCTGTATCTGTAATATTAATATTCTTTATAATTGCCGAGATAAATATATACAATAATAGATATTATTACAATTGGATCGATTGCTTTTATCGTCAGGTTTTCATGAACATTAATTATTATCTCGTATCAATATATATATATATATATATATATATATTATAAGATAAATCATTGTTTCATTAATCTTCTTATTTCATTACTTTACACAGATTTTTTTTTTTTTATCTAATATATTGGCATCGATAAAGTCAGCATTGCTATTTAAAGCGAACGATCGTTATAAAAACATCATGACTATAGTATAAACAAGTTACGATACATTTAAGAGTGAAAAATAATGAGAATGAACGCCTATTGTATTAGAGCCATATTAAAAAGCAAATATTCTAATCATAAGTAAGTGTTGGAATGGCAAAAAAAGTCGTGGGGAACCACGGTAAGGGAATATATATATATATATATATATATATATATATATCTTCGTTTAAACGTATTTATTTTTAATATATGTATGGTGAATAAATGGCTTTACATTCTATGTTTAATCATTACTCTTTACGCGGGAACTTTCTTTTATAAAATTAACAGCCGCTTGAAATGAAGAAATGCTTGAGTTTCTTAAATTGGAGACGCAACGAAAAGGTGACTTTATGGTTTGGATACATTGAGCTACGGTGACATTTTGTCTGAGACTTTCTTTTTTCTCATCGATAAGGCCTAGAATTAGTGGGAATGCAATGTAGGACTTATCGCAAATAAATTTCGACTTTTTATCGTAAAAGCTATTAATTAATATGCGACGACTGAATGCAAAATTAATCATCGTTAATTTTTCTTCTTTTCCTTATTTTCAATTCTATAGGCGATCGCCTGATTTTGTCGATTACTCAAAGTGGAAAAACTGAATTTTAAATGTCGATTGTGCTTCCCATGTGTCTCCAAGCGTAAAATTGCCCAACATATCGATGTCCTTGGAAATTTTAAAGAATCGAAGCACCACTTCTGTAAAATAGCATCTGATGTTTGGATCGATGATAGAAGAAAAAAAAAATTAGTAATTCCTTAACGGATAACTTTTTAACTTGATATTAAATCTAATACGAGAGTCTTCAAACCCCTAAAGTATGGGAGTACTTGATTATGGGTATGTGGCTAATGATCCCGTAATGTAAGCGACGCAAAGGTATTACGTCTATGAAGGCAAGGAGTCACGACGTTGACCCTCGCGAGGATGTAGGTAACGCGAGGGACTTGCGTAAGGAGACGTCCTCGTGGTTTCATATACGAGTATGTATCTATTAACACTTTGCTAGACTGATAATAGATATAATAAAAGAGAAAGAGAAAAGTAAAGACGAAATGAATATAAAAGTGAAAGAGAGAGAGAGAGAGAGAGAGAGAGAGAGAGAGAGAGAGATGGGGAGAGGTCGTGCTGATTTTATCGCTAATCTTTTGTCTCAAATTTCATACTGCTCGATGATTATTTTAATACAGCATTATCTTACTAAATTTTAGGTTGTTCTTACAGAGATTAAAGTACGTAAATCGTCAGATTCATTAAGCGACATGGATCGCACTCAATTTATTATCCATGCAGCATTGTTGACAAAAGATTCGGCTTTGGTAATAGATAGAATGCGATAAATGAATTTGCAAATGCTTATAAAATTCCTTTAGCTTTTGTCCTTTTGTAATAACTCTGGAAGAAAAAGTGTATTGTTGTACAAGAGGTAATATAAAAATTACATAATATTTTCTACATTTATAATATTTTCTTTTTTTTTCTATCGTAGCAGAAAGATAGAATTTTTGCACGCGTGTGCGTGTGTGCGTGTGTGTGTACGTGTGTGTGTTTTCTTCTTCTTTTTCTTCTTTTTTTTTTTTTTTTTTTTTGAGATTTCGAAAGACAAATTTTACGTTAATACGCCTTGTTTGTGAAATATTTTTGAAATTTATCGATTTAAAAAGCTTGTATAAATGAACATTTAATGCATGCTAAAAAATTCAATAAAGGAGATAAAAAAAAATCGATAAATTAAAGAATGATAGCGACAGTTGTAGTACAATACAAACGATTGGGCCTGACATTCGTAGTTGTGTACGATGTGTATGTGCATGTTGACACACGAGTCAGTGAGCAATGCTGTTTTGTATGCAAATTTTGATGTTCGCTTTTAACTTATTAAGATTTTTAAAAACGTATGCATTAGTATAGACGCGCACACGCACCCTCACGTATGCGCCAGTTTTAATTATACATTATTATTCATGCGATGGTATGTAATTAATTATTATCCGAACTGTTGACTCTCTCGGTTCTTTAATACTTTTGTCGCTATTTTACTCTGATATTGTTTCCCTATCGTATAAGTTAAGATGACAAAATAGATTATAAATTTGCAAAACTAATTGAATTAAAGCGATGTAATAATAATAATGATTAGTTATTGTTTATTAAAACACGCGGATAGTCGTCGGAAATTGAAAATTTTTGTGTCATATCAATGTTTTTGATGGTACACCTTTCATTGTAATTAAATAAGAAAGATTAACTTTATATTTTATTAGTTGGAAAGGATTAAAAAATGAAAGTGTAATATAAAATTGATCACATCGCAACTTGTACAATTTCTTCCTTCTTCTTTATTTTCTTTTTTATTTGCACAACTTTACTATACTTCTTAATTAATTAACGATTGCTCGTATAATAATGGATAGACGATAGAATTCGATTTTATTCGAGAGCTTGAAGAATAATTGTATGAATAATGATTATGAAGTTTGAAATGTCGCGAATACGCCTGATAATATGTTTGTAAAGGCAGTTAAATTTCTCAAGAGAAGCAATCCAATAGAGCAATTTATAAATAATGCACTTGCACATAGTACTTTAAAATGATCGGAATAATATTTTCTCGGTATAATATAATTCTCCTTGGAATGTCGGCTAAATAAAGAGCCAAAGTCCAAATGTTCGTCATAGACGTGAATTCGCGCAGCCAAAGCAGCAAAGCCCAAAAGTAGCGGCTAAAGTCGCGTCGGTGCGAATATATAAAAATAAATCGGAGATTCGGCAGCAGGGAAGGGGCTTATATAAAATCCGATAAGAGGCTCGGATAAAGGTCAGGCTACGGCATCGTCGAAGCCTCGTTAAATTTCGCGCTGCCGACGTCTAGAGCAGCCGCTGATGCAACCTGACTCGCGCGCCTGCAAAAACGCTCAAGAGCGTAAGAGCGAAGCTGCCCGAGGAATTTCGCAAGCAGTGCCGACTCCTTTTATGCAGTCGATAAGAGAATTTGCGAGAGAGGCGCCGTCAATTACGAAAGCGGCGAATACGCACATTCGCCCGCGAGTCGATGCCGCCACGTACGTGTAATAAGAGGACTCGCGCGTGCGCAAAGTTCTTCGACTTTGGCCCGAAATCCAATCCAATGCAAATCAATTCAATCCAATTTTTTCCAATCCTCGTGACATTCACGGCTGGCAAAAGGACCAATATCGTTTAGGTGCAATTTGGAATGGGAGCGCGAGAAATCAACGACAATACGTAGTGTTTCAGGGTCTCGAGACAATCTGCTCTTTCATCGCATAATGCATCATCCTATTTGTTTATTTGTATATGTATTTATATAAGTTATATATTATTGTTATATAGTTATATATTATATTATATGTTTTAAGTTTATCCATAATCTAGCTTATCGCTAATCGCTTGAAAAATCTCCCATTTAAATTTAAATAAAATGTACGATTAATTATCGTAAATGAAGTGAAAGGCAGACAAATGGTCAACAAAAGCTTCCTGTTATGAATATTTATACGTTGAAGTGACCGAAGTTCCGAATTAATAATAAGGCATTCGATTTTAGTGAAATTTAATTGAAATTTCTTTACTCGGTCAGTGGAGTGGTAAAGGTTTTCTTTGTAAATCACTTGATGATTTCAACGATAAGGTTAATGTCGTCGACATTTTAAAAAAGAAAATAGTCTCTAAGTTGTGGTTGCTTCTTCATTGTCTTTAATTTCAAGTTATCCCTCGCTCTCTGGTTGTGAAAGCTCATTGAAAATCTTGGCTCATTACTGTCAATTTCTTCTCAATTTTTTGCCTGCAACGTCAATGAATCGTGCCCTCATGCTAAAAGGGAATGAAAAGTCTATTTTCTTTATTTTTCCCGTATTTTCATCACTAATCAATATTGAATAAATGAATGCCAATGATCGTTGCTCCTCGACCAAATGCAAAATAAAGTGAAGCATAGACCGAGACAGTCGTGATACTTAGAGCCAAACAGCAAATGCAATTCGTTCAATTAGTTGGAAAGTATGAGGGAACAATGGAGGCCGATTGAGATGCTCCGCTGTCACCGGGAGTCATTGCACGGCAAAAGGGAATAAGATGCGATTGATAGGATGCGGGGGCGTTTTACATAATCGGGAAGGATATAAGATATAATTGCTGGCCGGAGGCATTGTGCTCGCGCCTCGGCGAATCAGTCGTACGAGATAATTGTTCTCGCCGGCAGGAAATCACACGCTCATAGTCCAGAAAGAGTGCGCGTTTCGCGTCCTAGAATTCTCCCGATGAGTCTCCTCCTATGGCTTGTCCGTCAATTATTTTAGGTTAATTGCCAGATGCTCCATGCCCAAGCACGCGAACGCCTTCGAAAAATTAACTTTCAGGGAAATTGCCGCTGTTTGATGCGCGTTTAATGAGGCTTTATAATTGTATAATTTATGCGGCGAGTATAATTCTTTTGTGTGTGTGTGTGTGTGTGTGTCTGTGCGCGCGCGCGCGCGCGTGTTTCGATTATAAGCAATGGCGGTAAGATAAGAGTGTTTAATATGCGATAAAGCAAAAAAGAAAAGAAAAAGGAAAAAGACAAAGATAAAAAAGCGTAAGCATTTAATTGTGAATTATTAGAGTGACTATTTTTATATGGCGACTGTCTCAGAATCGCTTTTATAAATTCTCAAACTAATTATACGATATATTCGAATTTATTTTCATTGTGGCATAAAGTTTAGCTTGAATTTTGGAATTACTTAAGTTACTCACGTACTCGCATAAGCTAATAAACTACACAGCATTACAAAAAGTAAGTATATTTGTAGCTATGATAAATAAAATAGCAATGACACCGTGTTCCAATGAAAAACATTAAAATACTTTTAAAATTATATTTTTTCACAGAAATTCGTTTGCTCGATGATATTCTGATTGGTATTTTTTATTGTCGAACGTCAATTTTACTATAATTTCTGTTACACAAAAACTTTAATTGTCATTATTATAACTATATTATGTAAAATTAGATATTTGACAGTTATTAATTGTAGATTATGTAGATAATGTAGATAAGGGAGATAAGATCATATTTTTGTGGTTTTGTTTTGTTGTTGGTATTTTGTTTCGTTCCATCATACAAAAATATCTCTTTTAAATGTCAGACGATAGAGAAATAGAATTATAATGATAAATTTTAACCGAAAGAAATTCTTTAAAATATGTATTTGATATTTAGCAATTTCATATACATTGTTTGGATGAAAGTTGTTCGCAAAATAATTAAGCCATTATATATATATATATATATATATATATATATCTTGATTTATTTATCTTATTGAATTTTTAATTTCTGTTTTCTTAATCTACAATAGGATTATTTGATAGAGTATTTGCAAATTCTAATGTTTTTTTTTTTTTTTTTTTTTTTTTTTTTTTTTTAAAGTATCATTAGAGCATATTAAATAGTAATTATTTATAGATAGAAGATTAAGACCGTTTACGCATGTGCATAAAGTACATTAATAATTAATATTTAGCAGAGAGTTTTTCTTCAGTGTACTAGTACGGAAAGTATTTATTTATTGTTTGTCTCTTATGATTTCATAAGATTTCAGCGATATTTCAAAAATGTATTTTGAAGTGATAAAGCGATTAAAAAAAAAAAAAAAAAAAAAAAAAAAAAAAAAAAAGTAGGACGATCTTCTCGTTCGATATAACATGAAATATTAAAATTCTCGTTTAATATCAATACTTTTTGGCACTTGCATATCGTAAAATAACCTCTCTTAAGCTACAAATAATTCAGGCTTTCAAATTTCAAAAATCTTCAGCATACGTTATAAATTATGAAAAAATAATACCCGAATTTCACCTCAAACGTTAATAAATCAGACTGGCATTGCTTGGCTCTTTTAAAAGCCTTGCCTTTGGTCACGAAAGGTAGCGTCGAGATTCCTGATGCTCAAATATAAAAAAAAAAGAAGAAAAAAAGAAGAAGAAGAAGAAGAAGAGGAAGAAGAAGAGGAAGAAGAAGAGGAAGAAGAAGAAGAATAAGAAGGAAAAAAAGAAGAAGTATGAAGAAAAACCCGATTCTCGAAGCGAGCTACATTCGGTTAAAGAATATTATTCAAAGCGAAAGAAAACACGGTCCACGTTGAAATAACCGAATTTTCCACCTTGGCAATAGGCGAACCAACTAGCTTTCGTAGCCTTAGTGTTAGTGTGCCTTAGCGAGCATCGATCACACTATTCATCGCGAAGAAGAAATTGCCTCTTTGTTTACTAATCAAATTTGCATGTCCGATGCATCTTTCTCTTGGCTTTCTACTTGACGGCAGCCGAATCTCGAGCACCTGCACAACCAAGAGAATCTTTCTCGCGAAGACTTTCTCGCGCCGACGAATATTCTTACGCATTATCGTTCCACTTTGAGCGCGACTCCCGGAATGAAACGTAGACGGAGGATGTAAGTATCTGCAGTTCGTAAACACGTGTAGTTCGGACGCGAAATCGAAAGCTGATTATGCATTTTAAGCGTAGTACGAGCATCTTAAAAGGCTTATTTCAGTATTGGTAATTAGGTAATTCGAAATTCCCGAGGAGCACATCTAGGAAATTTACATAAATCCGTATTTCTCGTTTACTCATTTCTCCACTTAGCTATTCAAATTGCCACTTACGTACTGATTAGTCGGAAGTTTATCTAATAATACGGCGAGCTGCTCGATGATACGTAGATTCCTTCAAATATTTTGAAATAGTACGATTTAAGTGAGCCGAGTTTCATTTTATTCATTTCATTTTATTCTCACCTACTTTGAAGACGTGGTATTTCATTTGAAGCAAAATAATTTTTAAATTACTCGTTAAGAGCCCATAATAATGATTGAAATCATTCGCATTTACTTTATAATAACAATTCTCTATAAATATGCCCCAACTATATATTTACGAATAAATTGAGCTATAATGGAACGACGAACTGTTAATTAATATGAAATTAAGTTATAACAAAATTTTACTCGCAATGAAAAATTTATATTAAAATAACTTTTCTCAGAAATAGACAAACACTTAAATCAATATAAATTTATGCATATATAATGGAGTACGTCGTTTATAGTTTAACTAATAATTAGACTATGATTAAATTTAATTTCATAAGCCATTCTCTTTACTCGTATTTCATATATGATTTCTTCAAGCATAAGAATTTTCATAGTTTTTATTTTGTTTTTTTCTTGTTTTTTTTTTTTTGTTTTTTTTTTTGTTTTTTTTTTGTTTTTTGATTTGTTTTTTTTTTTTTGTTTGTTTTGGTTTATAACGAAGGTATTATATACATACTCTTTTAGAATTATTTGCCAATCTAATCGATAAATTGAAACAAAAATTTTTAATTTTACAACTAATTGTTATTATATTCTTGAGTTTTCAAGTATTTCATCATTTGGACTTGTATTACAAATTTCATCACAATTTGCTAGGTATTATACTTTCATAAGAAAATAATAAATTAGTATATAACTTTTCTTTGAAATGTAATGGTGCTGAAGCACTAGTTATTAAAATTTTGCATTCAATTGAAATTTAATTACGGCTATTTTACAATACATTATGCTAATATATTATCTATATTTTCGTATATTAATTTGTTGGAAAATGTTGATTGAAATAATAATAATGCTTGGTCGTAGAGATGGCTTTTGAAGCTCCAAGGAAATTTTAATATTTCACATTATTTGAAGACTTTAATCAAGCAATTGTCATCGAAAATACATTAGAACATAAATATAATAGTACATCTCGACATTTTATTGACGACAGAACGTTGTTTATCAATGAATTATAATTGTTTTTCATGTGCGTGTGCGTGTGCGTGCGTGTGTGTGTGTGTGTGTGTGTCATTTACACATTACACTAAGAGCCGATGCGTATAGACCGAAGTCTTGATCAACTAGTCGAATAAGATCATTAGGCTATCTATAGCGGCGGTGTTCGCTTAGAATATTTTTCCTAGAGACTTTCTCCTCGTATGCATTGAAAATAAAAATCAAACAGATTGTTCGCGGCGATAGAGTCCTAATGACGATGAGTCCCGGCTAATTCACATTCCGTAAAGCCAACAATTTTGATATAAGAGGACACTCGATGGCGAAAAATCATTCGTTTCTCTAAGCTTAAATAATAATTTTCATTTTTTGGAGATGAACAATTGACTGCTTGCAAATGATGAATACGATCACATCAATTGGAAACATTAAATGTTCAAATGATTCAAAGTCGATGCCAAATAATATCACACTATTTGCGCATTAGTATACAGATACAGTCACGTTGTTTTTTCCATAATTGTTGAGCGATGGATTCGCTTCTTTGGCAATCGTTCGACACATTGTCAGAACAGTGAAGCTGTGCCTCGATTTTACAGCAGAACATTTCAAACGTGCAAATTATTTAAAATAATAAAATAATAATGTTGATTCTCTATCAGTATATTATAGCGAGAATATGGTTACATGATTGAATTAATGATTGAATAGGCTACGTAGAAGCGTTCCACCCGCGCATTAACAAGATCTCAGCCTAATCAAACATGTCGATTAAAGAGTGAGTGAGAGCGATCAAAGTCAACGTTGTTAGCGATCTCGCAAATTCACGACTTCGCCATCATCGTCGCTGTCCCCCAAAGTTATTTAATCGCTGATTGCTCCGGCTCTTGGCTGCTTGGTTTGCCAAGTTCTTGCGACACGTTGGCGAAACGCTTGACCCGTGGACCTTTGAGAATAGAGTCGTGTGCATTCCATGTAAGGAACAACGGGCGTCACGATGAATGCTGCAACATGCATCGGTAGTTTGCGCGCGCGCAATATGCGAGATGAAAACACACGGGCTAGAGAATTTTGTTCTTTCATCGCTGGCGCAGCGAACGCGTCGCTTTTGCTTTTTATTTTGCCGATACCCTCGAGCTCAAAAGCAATTGTTGCATTACAAACTTTGCTCCCAATGTTCATTTCAAATGTTCATTTGTCACGAATGCCAGTTAATAGTATCTTTTGATAAACTTTAATGTTAATTTTGTAGTTTAAATCCGAGTTTTCTCAGCCGCCTATTTTCATCGATATTAATTATATTTACAATAGCTCGATGGAGTTGGATTTTTTGTATCTCGCGACTTTACGATTATTAACGTTATTTTACTCCATTTCCTCTCTTTGTCCCATTTTGCCGTAGATATTTAATCTTGCAAGATATTTAATTTTGCAAATGTTACATCCCTCTTCTCCATACTATTCAAGAATTTATTTTTCAAATATATTTGAAAAATAAATGGAATTATTATAATTGTTTTACAAGCTTATATATTATCATATTGATATCGTATTAATGACGATCGTGACTCGTTGGCACGATAGCCATGTTAAAATCTGCATCTCGAGGTAAAATATTTTTAAAACTCTCTTCTATTCTCGCATTTCATTAAACAATTATTGTTGTTTTGACATAGTTATGAAAACCCAATTTATTTGGAACATTGTTAATAACTTAGGCCATTCAATTTATAATATTGTCCCGATCGTATTTATGCTGTTATTTATCTTTATTTATAGTCGCTTGTAAATTTACCTGATGATTTAAATAATTCAAATGCAATGATTTTTACACTTTTGCCTTTTTACATTTATTATATCGATTATTAGATAATTTGGAAGAATAATGAATAATTGGCCCTTAAAATATCATTGTATTTTGTATTAAATTTCTCGTGATAAATAAATAAAAAAAATTAATGGCAATAAAAGTTAAATAATAAAAAGAAAAAATTATATGCTTTATAAGTAAAGATGTAATTAATGTAATTACGTTGTTAATGCCTTATATCATGTACTAAACGAGCGCCCGTAATAATCGATGGATAAATTTTATTAATTAATTATAATGGCCATTTTATGTATAGAACAATATTTTTGCCTAGATGAAAAGAAAAAAAAAAAAGAAAAAGAAAAAGAAAAAGAAAAAGAAAAAGAAAAAGAAAAAAAAAAGTAATTTTCATTTATTTCTCTTTCAATACAATAAACACCTTTCGAATATATAATGAGCCAGTAGTATTCGAATGCAGAGGTAGTCACTGTACGTTAGATATGTAATCGAGAAAAGTTAATCCGTCGAATTGTAACCTTGGTACAAAGGCTCAAGTGCCGCACAATAATCGTAAAAATAATATAGCGAGGCTTGATGGTAATTGCCGAAAGATTCCCGATAATTCGACGAACTAATGAGTCAATTTGGAATTTCAGGGCCAAAGGAATTCAACTACAGAGGCCACAACTTGTTCTTCAGCGGTCACGTACCGGCTCATGCAAATCAGAAAGTCGACTGGTTAGACGCTAGAAATATCTGCAGAGAATACTGTATGGATCTCGTATCATTGGAGACGCAAGAAAAGAATAATATGATCTTCAGGCTTATCCAGCAAAGTATGTAGCAACACCGTAATTAACATTATTATAGAATTACGCAAACACTCGGTTAAGAGTGCTAAAAGCAAATTGAAAACAATATAATAATTTATTGAAAACTTTTAGCAATTTAGTGGATTATTAAAATAAATAAATAAATAATAATAATAATAATAAATAAATAAATAAATAAATTAATTAATTAATTAATTAATAAATAAATAAATAAATTAATTAATTAATTAATTAATAAAGAAAAATAAAAAATAAAGAAAAATTGCTTGTATCGAATGGGGAAAAATTAATAGCTCAAAGCATATAATGGGACATACTAAATTGTGTAAGAAAGTCACTCGTATACATGCAATTTGTAACGTTAGATAATTACTTTTTTCCTTTCATATCTGCATATATATATATATATATAAGAATAAAAAGAATAAAGTTATCACATTATCTTCGAATGGTTGTGAAATGTTTGTTATTAAGAAAGAAATCTATCGTTCGAATTCACCTTAAATATGAAAAAACTCGCGTTGATTTTATTACTTGATTTAATTTCTTGCGCATTTATAATCATAAATTATAAAAAAATTATAAGAATTATAAGATGTGGAAGAAATGTCAGGATAAAGCTTGAGAAACGTATTGAACTCCAATATATTTGGACAAGGCTCGGTGCAGTCGACGAGCCGCACAAACAGATTCACGCGAGCAATGAATTTTAAAGGCAAGTCCAACGTTATTTAGTGACAAGTCAAAAGCGCCAATTAATGCCATTGATCCTCTTGTCCCGTACGAAATTCTCACAGCGTAGCTAAAAAATCCGGCCCAAATTCAAACCCGACTCGAAACAATGGGACACGCGTCGATTTTTTTAACGAAGCCACGTAATGTAACGTGATCCTTCCTTAGATTCCCGTTAAGTCATTCGTCGCTGATTTGCATAGTAATACGATATGTCAGTCTGTCGGTCGCGTGAAATTTTTCACTAACACGGCCCCGCCTAACCTCTGAAATTTCATCCGCGATGCCATTCGAACAAACGACATCGGAAAAGTGTGCAAGGATAACCGAAGGCTTCTCGAGCGCCGACCTCGAGAAATGTCCCGAATTCGTTGCCCAGGCCTTTTATGTGCACCAGCAGTCGCTAAATTTGTGCGTAAATTTGTGTAAAGGACGTGGGCAGTGGGCCCTCAAGCTTATATCGAAACCTCCTCGACCCGAAGGACCGTTAACACCGAATTTTCAAGGCTACATCGCCATCATCTTCGACTTTTTTCTTCTTTTTTCTTTTTTTCTTTTTTTCTTCTTTTATTTACCTCCAACTTCAACATCGCGCTATTCTTCGTCGTTACTTCCAACTTCTTATCGCGTGTAAATTACCTTACCATCCTGCTCGATCATTTCGTAAATTTACCTCGATCGCCCATACACTACGTTAGGATCATTTATTTTGTGCGCCCATTCGATTACTCTACGCCCAATCAAATTACACGATCGAATGTTTCCGGAACTAGTAAAGTCTATTTTACCATCGATGATTAAGCTCGCGTTTACAAGCCGTGTGGAAGTTTATGAAAAATTAACGTCCCTCGTGTCTCGTCCGCTAGACGAAAAATCTCCGTTCGTCTAATGTCTCCGGTGCAAGAGAGAGAGAGAGAGAGAGAGAGAGAGAGAGAGAGAGAGAGAGAGAGACATAAATAGATCGTCGATAAGCGCCGTTCTCCCCGTATATCGCGAAGCGCACACCTGCCCGAACTACAATCAATGGCCTCTCGGGTTCTCATCATCGCCGTCCCCCGATAACGAAAAGCATCGTTGGCTCGAACTTACGAACCTTCGCACGACTCTCGTAGACTCTCGTAATGTTTCTTTTCCCGTGGAACGTGAGGACGATCTGTCCAAGTGGCCGTCGTCACGGCGCGTGTCCCGGCCGCGCTTTTGTCATTTTATCGCAAACGCTTTCGTATTGCACGGCACAATGGCCGTAGAAAGTGCAAGAATAATTGTTAAATTTTCTGGTGCTTAATTTTATTTTATTTAGATTCTCGGCCGTTACGTGTCGCAAGATTCCCTACGGCTTTCCTGGGAACTCCTACAATCATTACCATAGTTTTCCAATCATAAATGACCTCATAACTTTCAATTTTAAAGAGAAAATTTATATGGGACTGGGATGGGACTGCTTGAGTCGGAAGTTTTTTCTCGGCTTATTTGTAACGGACTCTACGACTGAAATCGATACTTTCGACACACATTTCCTTTAATGGATAAATCTCGATGAAACTACTCGTTACAAAAATATCACATTCAACGTCAATTGGGAGACAAACTCGAAAAAAATATCTAACCAGAAGATTCTTTGTACTTTGAATTACACGTTAATTCTTTATACGTTGAATACTATTGAAAATACATTTGATCGGATGTGAACAATCGATTGTCAATACGAATTTTATATTGGAGAAGCTTCGATGAGCTTTAAAATCATAAGTATTTCTCATTTTTATATCTTATGGAAGAGACATCTCTGTGTCTCACATTATTTTTATTAATTCAAAGATTTCGTTATGTAACGCATTAGAATGAATCGATAGGTATAACTAAATTCCTTATTTATTCGATCGTTAGGGGGAAAAAGTATTTAATTTATCGCGATGATTCTTTAGTGGTAAAAAGCTTATTTGCATAAAAACTTTTTTACGATAGATCGAAAAATTTTATGTAATTTTTAATCATTGTTAGATTTAAATTAAAATTTAAACATTTCGATTGAAAATTTTTCAATAAATTGTCTATTATATTTCGCATAAATCGGAAGAATAATTTTTTTAAAATATTTTTCACATTAAAATGTTTAAACAGTAATTTGGTATTATTAATTATAGAAAAAACGACTTGGCGCGACTAGAAAAAAAAAAAAAAAACAAGAAAATTAAATTAATAAAAACGACAATCCTTTTGAATAATAACTGTTTTCGTTATAAATTTTTAAATGATCGAAAAACTAATAATAATTAAGCAATTCCTCAATAATCGTTAATCGTTCATTTTTTACCTAATGTATATATTTGTATAAATCTTAAATTGTCGTTTGTCTTTGTTAGGGGCACGCTTTTTTCAAGGTCTTATTCATATATTCGTTACCAATGACATTTTGTTTACAATTAAGACGAATCGCCTAATTTTTATGTAAATTTGTTTATAATAACACTTGTGTTGGATACTTCATAAAATTTTACATTATACATTATTACATTGCCTTAGATCATCAAGGATTACAAATATTAATAATATTCACATCGTTATCTTTGTGATAATCAATCATTGGTAATAATATGAAATTGCCGTGATTATCAATACACATAATAAATGTAACAACTTAAAAAATTACAATACTCGTTGTATAATAGAGTCATTAAATTTACAATGAAAAGTAATATTTTATCAAATATAAGATTATTTATTTTTAACTTAATCTTACCTTTGCAATTTATACGAATTAATTCCATTTATTTCCAAATAATCTTAACGTGATCTCGTCATTTACAATTCGTGCATAATATTTATATAAAAATTGCGTATAAATTTTCCATATATTGAAAATAATTTTAAACAGTTATATATATATATTTATTTATTTATATAATTCAGTAACAAAAACAAAAATCTTAATATTCAAATTAATGATATTTATTTAATATCATGCAGTTATAATTTATTTTATAACTTCTTCGTGTATATTAAATAAAAATTTTTTTTTCATTTATAATATCCTTTTAAGGTGAATATTTGTTGTAATTAATTGAAAAAATTTTTATTGATTTGGTACGGTACTTTTTTTTTTTTTAGAAAACTTGCTTTTAAGAAAGTAGGAAATGTAAAAATCGGTTGGAATAAAATTTAATTACTACGTTGAAACTCTTGACATAAAAATAAAATAGATAAGATTAGTTAGTAGTGGTTTGAAAATGTTTGAGTTTAATGTAATGAAGAGGAAGATGATAATTCACGATGTCAAAACCAATATATATATATATATATATATATATAACTGTTATTTCAGAAAATATATTCTTTTTTTTAAACACAATTTTAAATGATCCTGAAAATTTATTCAATATATTATACGCTTGGCTTGTGATAAATGGAATTAAAAATATACTTTTCCAGCCGCTCTATCATCCAATTTCAACTTGCAATTTAATCTGAAGGAGAATTTGCACAATAACGAAAACTTTGTTCAACTCTCGTAACTCTCTTGCAATATAAAGAGGATCGAAAGAGTGTCAATGTGTCGGTGCATTCATAAATAACCGAGGTGAAATCAATTCCAATCAGGTGGCAATTCAAATTACCAAAGACTTTCCTACCTCGCGGCATTTTTAGCTTGGAGCTTCTTATCCTGCTCCTTAAGTAGCTTTAAGTTGCCTTGGCGATTGCACTTGGTTACATCGATTGCATAATTTTCGCCACGAGAAAAAATCACTAACTTTCCCATGACCAGCTTCTCGCGGATGTGCATCCATTAAACATCTTCAAGAGCTTTGATATTTTCGCGGAGATTCGTTGCAAATGTAATTAAACACTGTTTTGTAATAGAAGAAGTATGCCTCTGTGTTTTTGATGCACATATCAAAGATCTTTAATATTCCAAAAAGATACCTCTTCAGATACCACTAAGATCGTTTACGTGAGTCATTAGTTTATCAATGATAAAGTTTATCGCTCTCCTCGAGATAATACATAATAAATTCACAATTCAATAATAATAATAATTAAATTACTAGTCGAATCTTTATAATCGAATGACAGAATTTAATTTTTGATATTTCACAACAGCTAATTCCATTAGTTGCTCAATAATTTGTAAAAACAAAAAGAAAATGTAATCTCAACAATTTGTTATCTATTGGCGTGTTAATTGCATCAACAATGCAAACGTAGCGAATTTAATGATCGACTATTGTGATCCAACATGCGCAGGTATTGGTTATTTTTACATGTTGCCGTACATCCTCACACAATCTTATCTATCGGCATTTTTATGGAGATGCCCTACTTTTGAGAATTCAATAACTTTTATTCTCTCTTTTGTATGATTCTCGCGAATATTAACCGATCGCTCCACATGGGCTCCGCATTTTTCATTCCCTTGGCAATGCATTTTGGCATCCAATTGGTATTAATTAATGCCTGAAGATATATTTTGCTCGTAAGTTGAAACAACCGACGTAATTGCAAATGAATTTTTATGAGAAATTGCATTGAGAACCGACTGAGGATCGTAAATCATCAAATGGGCCGTTAATACTCGTTGAAATTCATAGGGTGGAAATATTTCATTAAAGCCCACATGCGCAAATTCGACAATTTTGATCATGACTATTCAATAATTAAGTCTCGACGCGTGACCCCAATTATTAATATATGGATAGCGCATTTAATTGATGTATTCAGCGCGGCGATAAATCTGTAAGTATTTGAGAAAATAAATTAAAATGAATTTTAATTTAAGTAATATTTTACGAGTGCTGAAAAGAATATCCTTAAGGAGCACGCGTAATCCGCCAAGCAAATCAAAGATCATTAATGACGAACTTTCTCGCCCCTAGATGACGTGCCATACATCTGGACATCGGGTCGACTGTGCGACTTCAAGGGCTGCGAGAACCGTCGCGACCTCGAGCCCAAGTCGATCTACGGCTGGTTCTGGTCGGCCAACCGCGAAAAGATGGCCCCGACCAACCAGCTGCCCCTCGGCTGGGGTTTCAACCCCTGGTCCCAGACCGGCCACAAGAAGGTCCGCCAGCCGGACAATGCCGAATTCGACATTAACGGCACCCAGGAGTCCTGCCTCTCGGTCCTCAACAACGTCTACAACGACGGCATCGCCTGGCACGACGTCGCCTGCTACCACGAGAAGCCCTTCGTCTGCGAGGACAGCGAGGAGCTCCTCAACTACGTGGCGAGCACCAACCGCGGCATCCGCCTCTAAGCCCTCGGATCGCCCCCTTAAACGCTAGTTTAATGCTGAACGCGGAGACCCGCCGTTTTTTTTTTTTTTTTCTCTCCATTCTTCAGTTTCGCTGGTGGAGACGTTTTCTTGCCCAGAGCGACCCTTTCTTTTATCTTTCTCTACTTTCCTTTTCCACTTTTCTACCTTCAGGATGGACGCTCTCTTGGGAACTATTTTCGTTAAATCACGACGCTTATAATGGATGATGGAGCACAATGTATTAACCGATTAGGCAACGTACATTCCTATAGCCCGAGTGTTAATTACTTTTAGGATAATACTCTTAGTCCAATCATTTTCTAAGCAATCTTTATTTTAATACATTACACTCTTACATTATTGTTATTATAATCGATAAACTTTCTCCGAATAATTTAAAGGAACTACTACATTTAATGATTGTTTATATATAAATATATTAAGATACGCTCTCACTGTAAAATAACAATGTTACTACGCTCCCTAGGTAGTGTTAGTGGCCCGACATGTTGCAAATTTATGGGAAATTAATTATAATACGAAAAACAAATAGCGAACGATACAATAAAGGCTTCGATTGGATAAATTTCTTTGAATAAATCTCTCGCACACGATAATTAGCGTTAGGCAGTTTTCAGATTAATTTCTTCTTTTTTTTTCTTTTCTTTTTTTTTACACTTCAAACGCCTCTGTAGCTCTGTAGTCTTTTAATAATTAATCGAATATATATTTTTACGCAAAGAATGTAATTGAAAAATATGAGGCGCCGTAGATGCTTGATTTTTGTTTCAGTAAATTCTTACAAACTATCGAATAAATAATTTTTATTAAACATTTGCTGAACATCGTCAGATACTGAATTTGTATGTCACAAATGCACTTTAATCACAAAACTTCAATCAATCCTTTACACATTTTCTCTAATGCGTAATTTGTATTAAATATATAAAACATATTACCTAATTAAGGAGGTACGACATATATTTATTAATCGACAAAGAAACAACAATAAAAAGAAAAAGAAAAAAAAAAAACGATTCGTCACTTCGTCTCCGGTACATGCGCGAATAAACTGTATTAGAGCGAATTTTTGTAAAAATTCTCCTTTTTCTTTGCTCTTTTAATGTGATTCTTATTTCGTCTACAGTTGCGTCCGATTATACATTACATTGAAACGAGTAATTATATAAACATTAAATGTTTGACAGAAAAAAGAAGAAAAAGAAAGAGAGAACGTTATTGGAACATTGCACTTATTTTGTCGAAGGAACAAATCATCAGTTTTTCATAAAATCTATTCTTTTTGTAAAAAGTTTTATAGATATTCGTTTAAATACATGTTAAGTAAAACCATTAAAATAATGAAGTAGCTTTACTTATTTCTATCCTATTATAAACAAAGTATACAAAATACTTTTTAAAAAGTATACTACGCAATCTGTAATTTAATTACTTTCATTGTCTCCGTTTATACGTTTCTTTTAATTCGTAATTTCACTTTCCTCATCATCGTTGCCATTACTCTCGTTTACCACTTTCACACTTTTATCTTCATTTTCCTTCTTAATCCTTTTATCGTTCGCATCCTTACTTTCATTCTTACTCTTTTTCTTTTTTGTCTTATAATTTTTACGCGCATGTTTATTCTTATTCAATTTATTGCCATCTGAAATATCCTCCCATCCCTCTTCGTCCGACAATATGGAAGTTTCTTCATCAAAGTTTGAGATGCTCTCTGATTTTGTTGATTTATCCTGCTTTTCTTTTGACTTTCTCTCATAACGTTTTCGCGACTTACTCGAAGGCTTCAATTTCCGTTTGCGCGGTAAAGTAGTTGGATCTGTTTATAAATTATATAAAATGTAAAATCAACGAATAATAATACAATTTTTTAAAAAAATTTGTTTAAAAACTCACTAAATACTGAATTTAAAAATATATCCAAATTAAAATAAAGATTTTCTTTAGATAAATGCTTTGAACTATTTGTAAAATCTATGATTTATAATTTGCTTACCGTAAAGTTTTCACTTTTTCAAATCATATATTAACTAGACAATTATTGTTTTTTAAACTTGTCTGACTTAAATCTAATTGCTTTACAGATTAGTTTTTAGAATGTAAATGACAATGCATTACCTACTAAATAAATAAAATTTTCAAAACTGATTAATCTACTCACGGTTTTCTGGTATATTCATCAATTTTCGAAGCTCAATGCGAACTTGCTTGTTGATAATTTCTCTACACAAATCATCAAAGCCAACGGGTAGCCAACCTAATTTTTCATGACATGGTGTGCCAGGTGGAGGGCCCACGTACTTGTCCAACATATCTTGTATCTCCTTAACGTGTACATCACAATACTGTTTATGGACATAAAGTGCAGTTATTAATTGTATACAATTGAAATATTTGAATTTGATAAACAGTAAGAACTCAATTTGTTATAAACAATTATAATTTTAAATAATGTTTATAAAAATTTATTTATTTTGTAAGTGGTGAAGGTACCTGATAAAACATTTGTCTGGAGGGTGGAATTATACCTGGACGATATATATAAACATTTTCGTTTATCATCTTTTGCTTCTTCTCCGTTTGTAGTTTATTCGTATTGGACATTAAAATAATTGCCTTAGCTTTAGAGTTTGAGGTATTTCTATATGGCAATGTATATTCCGAGTAATTTCGCTTACAAGTAATATTCGAATGCAATCCATCTGAAGTAAACATACAGTTCTTTAATTGTTAATAAATTACAATAATAAAGAAATAAAATACGATGCTTACGCATTGCTTTTAATCTATAATCCAGAGTTTGGTATTTTTTAGCTTCAGGATCTTTTCTAGGATCGTAACCAAGTCTGACCCAGGTTATACGCCATGGCCCAGTCATAAAATAATAAGCAACGGAGGGTAATAAAATTTTTAATTGTTCATTGGAATATTTTGTAATATACATTAATGCAGTTTTTGACCAAATGGGACGATCTTCGAATGCTTTACGCATCTTTTCCACGTGGCTTTTTTGTAGAAATTTCACTTTCATGGCGGTTTCAATACCTTTGGGAGGACTCGTTGGAACATAAGGAGTATTGAAGCTAATAAAGTTTGAGAAACCTGCTCGTCGTTTTCTTGTCTTTCCTATCACATAGTGCGTGTCTGAATTTAACACTTCCGTCTTTGGAGTGTATTGCTGTACACTGTCCATTCGACTGAAAGCAGCTGGTGGTAAAAAATAAGGCACTTCGCTTTTCATCCAGCTAAAGGGTGGTAGACCAACTGGATAAATTGAATCATAAATACATTCATCTTTTGAAAGATCAGCTTCATTTTTAGTAATTGGCAAATATTGAAAATCACATAAATCTAAAATATTTGTAAACACGCGTTACTATATTGATTTGTTATATGTTTTAAATATTATAATAAATTAAGATATTCTACTAACTGGTAAATCGAAATTCCGTATCAACTCGTCCTAATACTTTTAATTTGGGTAATTCGTACTCCCGATCATCAGATAAATTTTCATACTTTTGGCAATTAAAAGTGGGCGGTTGATTTTTTTCTAAATCATTATTCTCATTATCTTCTGTTAATGTCTTTTGGCAATTAACAGAACAGTTTGTAATTTTATCGGTTAGGTCACTTATTGATCCATCATTAGCACCGTTAATATTATTAATGCCATTCACATCGTTATTACTAAGACTAGAAATACTTGAATTTATAATATTTGTGTCATTTTCCTTTTGCAAATTCTTGTTTAATTGTGATATTTTTTCTACTTTTTCTCTTCTGGATTTCTTAATTCTAACACGTAATAAAAATCCAGTCGTTTGATGTCGATCGCCGCACGCTGGCTTGCAATAACCATCGTCTGGCCTAAATCTTAGCTCCATTCTTCTATTTCTTGCATCTACGGTCTAAAATTATAGTTCTATTTACTTACATTCGTATATAATTTCTCAATTTATTGGTAAAAAAAAAAATTCAAATCATTTATTATATAATAATACGATATTTGTTATTGAATTTTACCGAAGAAATATCTGCTAGACCCCCCAAAGTTTCAATTGCTTTTTCTTGATTAACTACATTTCCAGGATATTTAATGCAAATTAACTTTCTATTAAAGCGATGTCCACCTGGAAGAATTGGTCCAACAAAATCTTCATTTGCTTTACTTTGTAATTCCTTTAGATTATTACTTTCTCCTTCATAATTCTAAAACAAATTTCTAATGTAAATTTACTAATTGATATCAATATATTGTTATAAATTTATATTTACGTTTTTTATAATATCGGCATCATTTATAAGTTCATTAAAAGACTCGTCGCTCTCAATATCATCTTGATAATCTTTGACATTAAATTCCTCGTCGTTTTCCACAAAACTGTCTTTGTCACTTATATAGCTTATATCACTCATTGTGGCTCATTGTTGGGTATTACTATCCCTCTAATTATTTGTTAATAAATTAAATAATCTTCGAGTTTATTTGAGATCGAAGAAACAATATTTATTGAGGTTAAGTCATGCTGTTGTATTTTCTATTGGTCGTAACTCACACAGTCTTACATCTCACAGAGGCGCATATGACCGGGTGATTGCTAATAGCTCGGGGCATATGAAATTTAATAGAAACATCCAATATCAAAGGTATTTTTTTTAATTTTTATTTGCATGAAGGACAACATTGCACACGTAATTGGATTATGTGTAATTAAATAGAGTTCCCATAGGTTTCACCCATAGGTTTCAATCTACGATAAATTACTATTATAAAAGTTTTAAAATTCCGAAATATTTTTACTTTCTGATACACGACGTTCAAAATATATTTGTTCATTAGCTCTTTGAATTTAAATTATTTTATATTAGAAATTATATAATTAATGAGACAGATAAAAAATTTAGCTGACAGTTTTGTTACGACATTTTGAGCATTTGATGAATAAAAACAATATAATAAAAATAATTTACGTAATAAAACCCAAGCAAACTGTTAATTAATAATAATTTTCTATATTAGAATAAAAGGTCCACGCTTATTAAAGATTATATTCTATATCAATGCAGTAAAAATGTAGATATTTTTTAGAGTATCCACATTTACCGTACTCCTCAATATTTACCAACAATTTTTATAATTATCAACAATTATTAAGTGACTTATGATAATTAATACTAATAAAACCCTTTTTTTTTTTTTTTTAAACAAAACTTAAGTAAGGTTTTTTTATTACACATCTTGTTGTACAATTTTTTAGTTATTTTAATGATTTGTAAATTTTAATCATTTCCTATGTTTAAGTTCGTTTAAATAACAAAGAACAATAAATCTATAATAATTGTACGAAATTATTTCTGTAATAATAAATAGATTTATGTAAATACACAGTATTCAAATATCAATCATTATTGTAATTTATAAAAAATGATTGCAATTTAAAGAAACCAAATATATAATTTAATAACAGTAGTCATAATAGAGAAAATAAATTGCAAGATCTTAGGCTACAAGTTCACAAAACTGAAACTGGAAATTAATGGAGCATTGTGCATTATAAGGTAGATATGACGATGATGAATTACGTATTATTGTAAATTAAAATGCCGAAAATCATTATCTGTCTATGTACTCGTGATGTTTATTCTCTTCATGATAATAGAGTTCAACTTAGATTCGAGTAAATTGAATCAGTAATTGATTGTTATAACAAGAAAATGGAACAAATAAATCAGATAACTATTGATCGGTAGGTTTTTATGATCAATGCAAAAGTACAGTACATGCCAATGCTCATTTAATTAATTTAAAGATTTGCGCGAATTACGTAAAAAATAATAAAAAAAAAAAAAAAAAAACATAAAAATTACTAAAGAATCTCATGTAAATTATAAAGCAAATAAGTAGAAACGATTGATAATATTTAAATATTTATATGATATAAATGACGAATGAAAGTGTTAATTATAATCGTAGCCCATAGTTATTAGTGAAAAAATAAAACAAAAGAAGAGAATTTTAACAATAAATAAGCTTAATTAATAAAGTAAAATGATTGTAATAAAAAAAATAATAATAAAAAAAATACTATGTGACTGACCCCTAATATTTAGCTATTACGGTACTTTTATAACTTTATAAGCTTTATACTCTTATAAACGCATTATTTTCGTTAGTATTGACAAGCTTAGAATTAAGGCCTCGAAAACCATGTTTATAATGAGCAAAAACTGGTTATTCCTCAAGTGCAGCCACTTTAAGTAACATATATCTACGGACTTCTTGAAAACACTATTAATAATTTATTTTCACTGGTAAAGCTTAAAATATTTTTGGATTATGGAATAACCACGTGGAAGAGATTGTATATTCAAATTAAAAATGTCTATTATGGAGAATAGTCAGTGTCATTAAAAAAAAAAAAAAAAAAAAAAAAAAAAAACAAAACACACACACACACATTTATACATTAATTATTGTAAAATACTTATATTTCATAAGCATTACATAAGAAATTAGCATAACGAATTGCTAATCAATAATTCATCAATCGTATTATAAATTAATAATTAGTTATAAAACTTCTTTGCATTGTTGTTCTTTCAATTATAATCATTATATATTCATAATGTTGTTTAAAAATTTTCATCAAACATTTTCATTCAACTGTCCAAATGCTTATAATTTTCTATTGCTAAATATTTATAATTTAAAGAAATTATTTGTAAACAATTTCTACCAATTTCTTACACACATTTTTCAAAATAATTTCAATGATTACGTTAGAAATATTAACAAAGTAATTTTACTTCAATATATCTTTAGCATAACAAATTCAAGTTTAAATTTGAATTTATAAGACTATATATGTGCTGAGATTAATTGTATTGTTATTTGTTTTAAAAAGTTTCAGAAAACACTGTATCTACATATAGATACGTGAACATTTTAATATTTCCCACTAAAGAGGATATTTGAAATTAATGTTTAAAATTATGAACAATATATGTACTATAAATAAGGAATATGCATATTATTATAATTTATTTATTAACGCTAAAAGCTTTTTGTTATTAAAAAACAATACTCTCTACATTGTTTATATACTTTGCATTTTTGTTTCAATAGGGATTCGAGCATTCAATTGATTTTTTTTTTTTTTTTTTTTTTTTTCGGAAATGTATTAATAATGAATAATAATTATGTAACCTTTTCTATTCAACAGTCGGTAACTGAAATTTAATATTCATTTCATATATATTTTATCATGTTTCAATTCATTAATTAATTCATTAGTAATAAAGCTCCTCGTGCTTTATTACCTCTATTTTAATATACCAAAAACGAAAAAAAAAATAAATATTTTTCTATATTTTTTGGTTCTAAATACTTTCAAAAATCCTTTCTTTTCTATATTTTTATTTACGCCTATTGATCTTTCAAGGTACGTGAGCGATAAAAGATTACATTTTTCTCGTGACAAATCGATAACTTATTCAAATAAATGAAATTGTCAAAATTAACATAGACAATTAAAAACGCTATGAATACATTTAAAAATATAGGCTCGATGGAATTAGTAATTTGTTTAATTGTAACATTTAAACGATGCATTATAATTATAACGTTTGGCTTTCAATGCAAATCTTTCATAAAATTTAAATAGAATACTTGCGTTTTTGTTTATGTTTTTGTTTTTTGTTTTTTTTTTTGTTTGTTTTTTTAAATATTGTATACTATATATATATATATATATTTTTTTTTTCATTGATCAATTAAAAACGATAGTCTGTCTTTTATTTTAATAAATTACGCGGAGACTTAATATATCAGCAGCACGCGTCTATTAAAATTTTACTCCAAGTCTCTTCAATTCTACTACGTCTGTGGCGTTAATAAGCTGTAATAATAATCTCTTCAATGGAGGGCCTGTCAGAACAATAAAAAAAAACAATGACAAAAAAAAAAAGAAAGATTCGCATTGTATGCAGAAAGTAGCCCCTTACTTTAAAGTCCCATCTTAGTCATTGCATCACATGTCGCGCATTCCTCCCCAGGGCGACAATGATTGTTGTGAAAAGTCAATAGTGCGTCAGAATTGGATGTAATTGTCGCGGGCACTCGGCAATGTTCGCGCCGTTGCAACAGAATTGCCCTCTGTCGTCTGGACATCGGGCGAGAACGTACTGTTGGTGCGCTCGATAATGACCAAACAAAATTGGAGCGGCGTCGTAGCGCAACTGGGATACTCGGATTACCCGAGAGTGACCGCCGCGGATTATTATAACGCGTACGTGCGCGGCTCTAATCAAGCGAAATAATTTCCCGTAGCTTATGAAATTATGTGGCATTAAACTCGCGGCCGACAGCTCAATTTCTTCTCGGTTAATGGCCAAGAAGACATATACATAGCCGCGGTCGTCCCTTCATATTCTGCATTTACGAAAAATGCCCGACATCCTGACAAATCTGCCTCCGATAATATTCGAGGCATTTTTTTTACGATGCTTAACAAGCTCGTGTATTTGCCACTCGCTGTAACTATTTTTGTAATTTAGAGCACCATGAGATTTTCGACAAATGGGTCGCGTCGGCTCGAGAACTCATTCGTTTTGTTATTAAAAAGTCGTTAAACTTTGAATGAAAATATTAAAGAAAATTCCACGATGGTATGCTTTAGGGCCGGTGTATTTCATAAAATCATTCGTTACCTTAGAATTAACAATAATCGAATGATATTGTCAACAGCAGCAGTAGCAGCAGGAACAACAACAACAACAACAACAAAAATAATAATAAAATGTAGACAATTGACATTTGCAATTAGATATCGTTAGAAATAACGGATTGAACCGCGAATTTGGCAATTGTTTATTAAATTGTTACATAACTTACGCAACTTTCATCACCACCACCACCACCCCCCCCCCGCCGACCCATAAAACTAGTTGCAAGGAGAAGCTTTACCATTCGTGTAATTTTACAATAGAATTATCAGGGATATATTATTATCAACTGTACACAACGGTTCGTCATTCGATTTTTAAGGACATCGACAATGCCCTCCTCGTGGTTTTATTTATCGCACACGCACAACTTTATATTAATTTATAATCAATGCAATTAGGCATAATAAGAGTGAAATAATAGTAATCGTGCTTTTGAAAGGATAGTTTAGACAAAGCTTCGTTCTCTGTGATACATTTTGTCGTATTACTCACATGTTAAATTTCACTCAAACTCAAATTTCAATCTCGCTCAATTTCAATCAAAACTCAAAACATTTGATGAAGCGAGAAGTTTTTCTAATAACTAGTGCGCGATTTTAATGACATTAGAGAAATCCAATAGTATATCGCAATACCTACGTTAAGTTACTTAGAGAAAAGAAAAAATAAAATAACTAAATAAAAATAAAGAATAAAAAACACAAAGTAAGAAATCGAATCCACGATGGCGATCGAGTAAAATAATTTAAATCCAATACTTATATCAAATGTCTACCGTTTCTTACATTTTCTCTTTCTCTACGCATTCCAGTACGCGTATCACATTGAAAGACAGTTAAGACACTTACATTAAATAACGGTGGGGGGGGGGGGGGAGAAAAAGAAAAAGAAAAAGAAAATGAAAAAGAAAAAGAAAATAAATAAATTTAACAAAAATGCTACAAAACCAGCAAATACAGAAAATATAACGACCGAGTTAAACTTTTCAAACTTTGGAACGGCATACATTTTCAAATAACATTAATCTTCCCTTTTAACTTTATAAAAGTGTGTATGTGTAAGAAGAAAAAAAAAGGAAATGCAAAACAAGAAGAAGAAAAAAATTAAATCATGCAGACATTGTATTATTATTTATCAGAAAATTCTATACATTTCCAAAGTCTATGAATTACCGTACACAAGAGGAAAAATACGTGATGCTGAAGTACCTCAAACCTATTACTCTTGAAAACATTCTAAAAATACATTATACCCAGCTGTCTCGAGCGTCGCGCCAATACATTTTATACGATAAGTTCATTTTAACTTCACTCCTTTAATTCGTCAACTGGAGGAGTGCAACAATAATTGCAAAAAGCAATAGCTGACGAAGCGATGATAATCGTAATTTTTATCCTAATTTTTAAAGGATCCAAGTCATCGCGACTGGAGGCGACTAAAGTTGATATTTCACAGCAATCCCGATATAAACAGAGCGGTAAAAAATTAAATAAATAATTAAATAAATAAAATACAAAAAACGCAAAAGGCGAGAAGAAAAAGAGGCAAAGGGAGGGGAAAAATACTCAAGACTAAGCTCCAAGTTTTCAAGTAACAACGGGATCCGTGTGTGTACCAGGTCGCTTGGGCATTACGAATAAGCGAATCCCAGCCAAATAGCGTGTACATCCGAGCATCACCGGGACTCCGCCGTTGCAAACATTTCTCCCTTTCTGATCGTGCAATCGTCGTCTCCGCTCGCTTTACACGCCGCGCACACATTATCCGCGCTGATATTACTCTCTCTCACTCTCTCACGCTCTCTCACTCTCTCACGCTCTCTCATTCTCTCACTCTCTCACGCTCTCTCACTCTCTCTCTCTGTCTCTTACTCTCTCTCACTGTCTCTTACTCTCTCCTTCTCACGCACGCACGCACGCACGCACGCACGCACGCACGCGCACACACAGGTATCGCATTACAAAGGCCGGCGCGCGTTTGCTTACAAGCGTCCTCCTCCACGGGCAGGTGCGAGCGCGGAGGCCCCGTGCGCGTGCAGTTAGGCGATGTTGTAGCAGCCAAACTCAGGCCGACGGAGACAGAGACAGCGACTACGAGAGCGAGCGAACGAGCGAGGGAGGGGCCGGGGGCCACGAGGTCGGTGTGGGGTGGTGTGGGGGGGAAAGTGCCTACCCCGTATCGAACGCGTGGACACGCGAAGCGCATCTCGTCGGAGGCAGTGCTCGCGCTGCGCTGGACGCGACCGGCAGTCAGTCACTCGCACTGCCCGGCTCTGATAAGCCCACGAGGAGGAGTTGTTGCACTCGCGGCCGTCGTCGATTACAATGTCATTGGGCCCCATTACGTCACGCCGACGATAAGATCCGACTTTGGGAGGAGGGCGGCTGCGCAACCTCGAGACTTCGGCTCGATAGCGTAAATATCGGAGCGGTTGTTGCACGGCGGCGGCGCTCGCTTTCGACGGACGGGCTTTGGCTTCCTCGTGGGCTTTTTCACGTTTACGAGGGAGGACGAGAAACGCGGTAGGTTCCGGGGCGTCCGGGAGCTCGGGCGGCGCCAATTTTTTTTTTTACGAATAGGAACCGCGCGCTGTGAACGGAAGGCGCATTAGCCGCGGCGACGGGCCGTTCGATAAATCGAGCTCGGACGCTAAATGAAATTGTCGAGGCGCGATTATCACTCGCGTTTACGTTTACTTGGAGAAGCCGCTGCTGCGCATCGCGACGACTCGATTAGGTCGATGCGCCGCTGTCGTTGCTTTTGTCAAGTAGGCTTCGCTCGTGGCGCAAGTAAGGATAAGGGAATCAACTCCAGTGGTAATAAATAAATGCCAGAGAAAAGACGGGAAAGCCCACCCTGTACGTCACTCGTTCCAATAGACGCCACGGTACACGGCGATGTAAAACGATAAAGCGAGCGAGCGAGTTTCTTTCACTACGAGGGTCGAGCGCTATCCCCCTCCCCCAAGCCCTTTGTCATCATCCGTGCGCCCGCCCAAAATGCGCACTCCTCGTTAAAGGGACGAACGGACGAACGGACGAACGGACGGACGAACGGACGAACGGACGAACGGACGGACGGACAGACGGACGGACAGACGGACAGACGGACGGAAGAACGGGCAAACGGGCGAACGGGAGAAGGAGCGAACGGATCGTTATTGTAGCTTACAGACGGATGTCGGATGTACCGATGTGAGAGCCGAGGTAGTTTGGAGCGGGCGACGCGCCGAGTGTCGCGCTCGATCGCCAGAGGCAGTGCTCGAATGTAGTGGTGCGACGGGTCGTGGTCGTGTGCCGTTGGCTCGCACACGGAGCGAAATAGTCGATCGATCGAATGGGGGAGAGAAGCGGCCGTTATTGGGTCTCTCGAATAGCAGTGACGATGCGCATCGAGGCCCGCGGGCTTCCGAGCTTTTAATGGAAGCTTCGCAAGACAAGCCGAGGCGCTTACACGAGGTCAGTGCTAGAGCGACACTCGCGATCAGCTGCCCCTCTAGAGCCGTTGAAGGACGAGAAGGAGGAGGAGGAGGAGGAGGAGGAGGTGGTGGTGGGGAGGAAGTTGGGAAAGGGGAGGGGGGAGAGGCCGGGGATGAAGCGAATCGGTCGGGCCGGTGGTCGTTGTACGAGCAAGTGTTTAAGTTCGCGTATGAGCATCAATTACACAGCTTGTGCAGGAACAGAGGAGGGGGAGGAGGAGGAGGAGGAGAAGGAGGAGGAGGAGGAGGTGGTGGTGGTGGTGAAGGAGGAAGAGGTGGTGAAGGAGGAGAAGGAGGAGGAGGTGGTGGTGGTGGTCGTGGTGGTGTAGGAGGAGGAGGGGGAGGAGAACGACGAGGAAGAACGTATCTTTGGACTTTGGTGGAAGAGGGAACATGACGGCACCCGAGCCGAAGGCCAGTTCCACCTCGTCCCCGGGCTGTCGTATTTGCTACGAAGGTAAATTGCGCTCTCGCGCCCGAGTTAATGTGATTCCAGCCGCGGATCTGAATTTAATGAGCGCGATGATGATTTTACGGGGGGTCGATTGCTAAACACGATGGGCGAGCGTAAATTGCAACGGCGTTGGACGAAGCTCCCCCGAGCTACTCCCAAGCTCATTGCTACGTGAAATCCGATAATCAAGGAATCTCATTACCGCGCTCTGTGAATTTCTACAATTTTCAGCTACGTGCGTTACGACGTGCGATTATATTACTCGTTTGTGCTATGATGTTGTCTCGGTGGGGCAAGTATATTTCATAAGCGATCGTTTGGTTTTTACGCCTATAAAGGCCCTCTTGCTCAAGTAGGCCGTCCTATCCTTCCAAACTCGGTGATATAGTTGCAAAAGTTTTTACATTTCTATTTTCGAAATGTCGGTAGTATTTTGCGCCGAGCAGCTCGTACGTGTCACACGACCACAAGCGCGGACACGTGCTATTTAAAATTAATGGTGAAGAATACGCGTATAAATAAGAATATGTGGCGCCATTGTTGTTAAAAATAGTAATGTAATTGCAGAGAATCTTATTACATAAGCAGATTGTTACAAGATTATGAAGATGAAAAAATAATAATATCAAAGCGGACGCGGCGGTCAATAATTGTATGTATGTTTGGGCATCGTTTGACGCGCTATGTTTATCGATTACGACAACAAGCAGTTTTATTTGCTCGTTTGTTTGTTTTTTGTTGAGAAGACTGAGATTTCTGTATCGATGTCTGTTAAAGACATGCCGAATAATAATAACGGTAGCAGCATTAAGAATAATAGCAAGAATAATAGCAAGAACAATGTTGATGATGATGATGATTATTATTATCATCATCATCATCATCATCATCATCATCATCATCATCATCATCATCATCATCATCATCATCATCATCATCATCATCATCATCATCATCATCATCATCATCATCATCATCATCATCATCATCATCATCATCATCATCATCATCATCATCATCATCATCATCATCATCATCATCATCATCATCATCATCATCATCATCATCATCATCATCATCATAATCATCACGATAATAATATGGTAGAAGAAAATAAACTAGATTTATCTCTTTAGAAAGTGAATTTTCAAATATTGTAATGTTAGTATGACCGCTAATATTGTACATTGCGGTTAAATGTTTTTTATTAATGCGAGATTCCATGTACTGATACACATATGCTTATTTGCGCGTAAAGATGTTTGTACGTATGCGTAGAAGCAGATACGCGCGGACACTTTTATTGTAATTGACAATAATAACCGTGATTTATGCTTGTGGTAGTAAGCATTGTCAAGACATTTTACTACCCTACTGATTTCGAGGAAAATATTAGATTATTATTAATGGTTGTCTACCTCCGGTAAAACTTCATTGTATTACAATAAACAAATGAACATTCTCATAATAACAATAATAATTGATTCCGAGAGATTTTCAATATTATTACGATTTAATTTTACTATTTACCATTTACTATTTAGTGGGAAAATTTTTATCTAAATATATATTCTTAAACGATAGTATCACAATGTGCTTGAATTTCATATTTAAGAATTCAATTTTTCAATGAATCAGAATAAAAGAGAAAAAAATTACAGACACGCGCGCAACACGATCTCATACACGCCCAGCTATTGCCATAAAAACGTTATTTACTTTGCTTCTTCTCATTGCCACAATAAAATTACGTAACGATATGTATTAAACATTATAATTTGTCAGCTAATGTATTACAATTTCAGCACGATTTGCATGGAAATTTAAGAGAGAAATAACATGTGATTTATAGAGAGTGGACTCTTATAATTGAATGATACGATTTTAATAATAAACTTATTTTTATCTGTAATGGTGAGAACGATCGCATGTAACATAACCGAATTGATAATTCAGTATTATGGAATGCTCTAGTTCAAGCAAAATATGCGCTTTTTAGAGTAATCGTTCGTTTAATGAAAAATTAACGATCAATCTTAGTTTGGATATCTCTTGAAGAATATCACTTGATTATTGGAGCATGTTTATCGGCAATAACGAAAACCTTAAACTAGTTCGTGCAATATGTCGACGTTCCAAGAACTTTTGAGAGATCGTCGTTACATATCCGACTGAAATTCAGCAATTTAACTTGAATATTTTGTACTTTATTTAGCGTTTTAACGTCGATCAGTAAAAATATCTATTAGTCGATAATGTTGCACATCTACAAGCACACCAATAAGGAGGTTATTCATAATAAAACTAAGAAGATCAATTTGCGCTAAGTTTTATTAAATGAATATTTCATTGGTTTCTTTCATTCAGTAGTCCCACACAAATTTCATTAAAAAAAAAAAAAAAAAAAAAAAAAAAAAAAAAAAAAAAAAAAAAAAAAAAAAAAAAAAAAAAAACTTAAAATGAAAAGAAAAATATTAAACTTTTTTTATTTCATTCTTGAGCTGAAAGGAAGGAATTTTTTTTTTTTTTTTTTTTAATCGACAAGAGGGTCAAATGTGTCGTATTTGATATCCATAAATCTAATCGGGATATTAAGAAAATAATAAGATCCACAAGCTTTGATATCATCAAATAGGTACTTATTTGACATTTGACATCATTTGACAAGTAACTTCCTAATAAAGAAAAAAATCAATTTCACGTAGACCCCACTGGCCTAACATAAATTTACTTAAATAATTTAACTTGCGAACGGACGGGCTCCTTTATAGGATAAGATAATTAGGCGCAATAAACGTAGCGCACATACGCCCAAATAACAAGATCATACAAACACGAGATGATAAATTAGATAATACGCGAGCCCAGTCTTCTCAATATTGAAGAATCGACTGTCACGATATTATTTATTCGGTATACTTCGATATATGGACAATACTAAGCTATATAAAAAGAAATTTGCGTAACGATTGCTCGACACAATTGCCATCGGGGAATTTGTGTAATACGCATAGTAAAGGATGCATCGGTCGAAACGACAATCCGACGGTTCACCAAAAGCCTGTAACAGCCAGATAAATAGCCGGGCGACTCAAGGGATGTTTATTGGTAGTACAAAAGCTATTTATCGAAACCTCGCAAGCTCAATCCCTCCTCGTGTCCAAGGAGGATGATGAAGCACGATTGTAAGCGACGCGCAAAGCCAGGAGGAGTTTTCGCGGTGATCACCCGGCGGCTTCGAGCTCGCTCGACGAATTAGATAACGCGCGCCTCTGCAAAACCTCGGCCTGGCCTTACCACCAAGCGGAAGCGCTGGGATAGTGAATTGAGCGGCATGCCGAGGATGGAGGAGAGGGAGGATGAGGAGGAGGAAAGAGAGTAGCAGGGGAACCGCCGTGCGTCTCCGCGACTTCCGTAGCATTGAGGCGAAACAATGAACCGCGTCTGCGTTTGGTTAGAAGCCGAACAAAACGGTTCCGCCGGAGGTTAAATGGTTGCTCGTCCTCGAGGATATCCTCGATTAACCCACTTTCGAGGTAAGCGAAGCGAGCGACCCGATGAAGAATGCCATACGCTGGAGGCGCGGCGGGATTACATCGACGACGACTTTTCTCTCGTCCACGGGAGGGGAATCCCGTGGCGTTCCGATATTCTTTTGGCGTACACATTTCGCACGATCTTCGCCTTGGCTTTTATCCGCTTTTATCCTCGCGCTCCTCGCGCTCCTCGCGCTCCTCGCGCCTTTTCCATCGGCAATTTATCGTGTTCGAGCAGTTTGACCGTTGTACTTCGGAGTACACTGGCCTTTCCAATTGTCACTTTTACAAGCGGATATTGCAATTACCGGCCAACGATGCTGACGTGCTCGCGAGCCTTCTAAAAGTCTCGAAACGTGTATCTTGGCAACGCTGACTTTCGTCGTACAAAGAAATTACGATGAAAAAATCCTCACGATTTACGATTTCTCATAATACACGTCGTTAAAAACAAAATTTTTTACAGCTATAAAACGTGCAACTATGAGCTACACATTGTATAAACAAATTATTAATAATGATTTATAAGCGCATGTGCATGTGTAGAACAGTGTATGCGAAATGTAATAGTGAATCATTGCGATGTGATTCATAACAGGACGTGTTTAAAATTATTAATTATCGCAATCGCCAAGAAAACAATTGGCATGTAATGTCATGTCACTACAAGGAGAGCGACGAAAACTTAACATTGGCTCGTAGACTAATCACATTAGTCTTGCAATTAACGTTTTATTATCCTCAACGATTCACAACATGTGTGAACTTATTACATAATTAATAATTTAAAAAGAAGATACAAAACAAAACAAACGAAAAAATTAAAATTACTTAAACTCTGTAGTTTTAATTTCTTTATGATACATTTTGAAATAATTATTATAAGATAAATAAGCCGTACGCATTCGATAACGTTTATTACAATTTGTTTCTTAAATATGTATTTTTTCGTTACAAAATGATCAGGTAATATACTATTAAAATAAACTATATAATTAATATACGCATACGCGATTAGCATTTATTTATTTATTTTCTTTCATTGCAGAATTTATAAATGATTATTTACACAATGACTTTATTACATGCAGATTAGTTACGAAATTCATGATTAAAGTTAAGAATTATTTTTACTCTCTTTTCGAGCTCTATCTCATCAAAAGTTTATTATAATGATAGTTTATCCCAACAAAGTATATAAACAGATATTTCGTATATACAAAAAAAAAAAAAAAAAAAAAAAAAAAAAAAAAGAAAGAAAGAATAGAGTAATTTGTAATTTATATCTTATACTTTATTATTTAGCGTAATAATGAAAAAGTAGATATTACATTTTTCAATGTTGCTCACAATAATATAATATTGTTAAATAATGATTTTGTAATTTATACACATGTGTATGTTATATCATAATAAGTGAATTTGAAAATTTTAAACCTTAGAGTTTATGATGAAAATCAATTTTATAATAATACTTCCAATATAAATGAATTTTAAATAGAATAAAAATCCTTGAGAGTCATTGTAACATAAGAAACAAAATGCGTGAAATTAAATTTGTTTTGTTTTTTTTTTTTTTTTTTTTTTAACAATTGTTTATCCCTCTATTCAACAGATTATAACACAATTTAATCATGCACTCTATAAATGTAGATTTCCTTAAAGTTTTAATAATAGCACTAATCACATCTTAATAATAGATAGAGACTAGATCGGATCAAGAAGATTGCTATTATTAACGAAACAAAAAAAAAAAAAAAAAAAACAAAAAAAATGCTCATTTTAATCTATTTCATATATTATCGTCGTGCATGGATATGATTAATTGCAGTGTAATTAATTCGATTTTACAAGCTGTCCTAGGAAAGTAAAATGTCGCGTTTACTCGACTTACCTTTATAAATTGAAAATCGTGTCATTGAGAGCTTTGTTAGAGCTAGACAGTTGTTAACTAATAGCTGTCTCTGTCAGAGGCCGTCCCGTTCTACGCAAATTCTTCTTTAGCAATAAATGCCATAAAGTCATTAGAGTCATCTAAATACTTTTATTTATTGACACGCGCGAGTAATGCACGACCTCGACCTCTAAAGTCGGCAAAGTATTTTAATTGACGACGAGACTGGCCGAAAATTAGGCAGCACGTTGGTGAAGTTCGCTGGCCAGTGGCTCAATTGACCGAGATAGACAGAATGATACATAGAGAGATAGAGATAGAGATAGAGAGAGAGAGAGAGAGAGAGAGAGAGAGAGAGAGAGAGAGAGAGAGAGATAAAGGCTTATCTTTTTGTCCTGCATTTAGATGGGACGTCGGAGGAGCTGATAGAGCCGTGCGAGTGCTCGGGCACTCTGGGCCTCATCCACGCGAGCTGCCTGGAGAAGTGGCTGTCCACGTGGAACACCGACCGTTGCGAGATCTGCAAGTACGGATTCGCCGTGGAGCGCAGGTGCAAGCCCCTGCCCCAGGTACGCATTATTACGTCATTACGGCCACGTACGGCCCAGTGATTTGCAAGCGTCGCGGCGCGCATCTGCCGTCTCCGATTCCCGCGCGCACGCGATTCGCATACGTCGCGCACCCTCGCTTCCTCCACCTCCGCCGCTCCATTCGCACGGATAGGCATGCGGTGGCTGCCTCGGGACTTCTTGTCGATTTCCCCGGGCCAAGCCAAGGCATTATTTTACCCGCTCGGGTCATCCATTATCGATGCTTCGGTCTGCCGTCGCTCGATTACCAAGGAACGCGGTGGCGCGTCGAGGTGGTGAATTCCGTTCACGAGACCCGTCGCTCATGGAATACCTACGCACCACGATGAGTTATGGGTATTAATGGTGGTGGGTGGTGGACGTGTCAAGCGAGCTGGCGTTTGTAGAATTTCCTTAAAATCAATAAGTCGCTGCGAATTGCACGGCCGATATAATAAGGATATTCGGTCGAACGAGAGACGCCATTTGTAATGGATTTGGTTGTGAATGTTTGTGAACCTAGCGTTAGGCTCGCGCGACGCTTTCCCAAATATCACGGGTATCGCGCTGCAACGAGTAAATTAACAACAAAAACCCCACGAAACTAAACTAAATGAAAAGGAAGAAATCAACAATGTACCTCCTCGAAACCTATCGCCCGTGCATAATGTTCAAAGGATCTTGGGAAACACAGGCAGCTTCGCCAAAGGGAATTTCTGCTCGTGCATTCTTAGGCTCTTGTGATACTGAATCAAAACAATAGGCTTTAAATTGATAATGTAAATTGTAATACATACGGGAACGTTTACATGGCTCTCGGAGAAGTTACCGTTGAATTTAGAATTAGCATTATCCACCTCAACTCATCTGTACACATAGTAACGACAATAGGCGAAGATTTTCAAATGTAAATAGCTAAAATCTTCCACTTTATTTATTCTACAATGAATTATTTCAGCACCCTCGGGAGCCATTGAAATTTTAAGCTCGAGTTTCAACGACTAATTTTTCAACCATTTATTCGTTTCATTTATCGTCGCGTCGTCACCGCGAATCTTTAACAAGCATTCGCCTTAGTCACGTTATCATCGATTTAATCGCTCACCTCGCGAATTCAACAAACTATACTTGGAAAAGGATTAACGCTCGCTTACCGACGCGGATTCCCATAGTTAGTTTATTTTAATGGACTTAAAAGTTTTCAATATTGACAATGGCCGAACATTATTATTGATATCTAATTCAGGCTTTGATAATAAGCACGGCACAATGCTTTACGCGTCTTGGCCGCCAAGGCCCCTCGTCTCTTTATTCTTTATCCGTCAATCTGAAATCTGAAATCACGGTCATTAGCATGGCAAAGAATGACGTAAAGAGAAGAAGAATTTATTGGCTAAGCCGCAGACACTGGAACTCAGTCGTTTTCGTAAGCACAATGCTCACAAAGCGCACACAATGGGGGTCGCTCTTGATTTTCCCATCGCGCATAATCTCAGCGGTTGTATTGCCAATCCTTTTCATAATGCGCTTGTCCAGATATTCCGTGGAGGGAGATGAATTAAATCGGTAATACGCGACGCTCGAGCGCTTCACTCCCATGATAATACCAGAGCACATTATCATCGGAGGGGAACCCAACCGCCGTTCGTTTTGAATTTCAAATTACGAGCGAGGAACGGAACCCCTTTTCGCGATAAAAATCCATAGCAAACTTATATGTACATATGGTCGTATGCGGCGATCGGGACGTATCGCCGCCGTATTATGTCCCGCCCGTGCAAACAAAATATTCTTCTTAATAATTTGAAAATGAATTGGCTGCTTTGTTAGGCGACCTAATGTCGCTGCTAACGACTCCTCTCAAATTTCCTTTCCAGCTGTTTTCATACATTTTCATTGTCTTTTTTTTTTTTTTTTTTTTTTTTTTTTTTTTTTTAATTATCGCTTATACGGTACTACTTATATTTATAATTTTGTAATTCGCATGTCCCTACTACTAGCCCATATATACATAAATAGTTTAAAAACACAAAAACAATGCTTTCTCATGTGCGTTACTCTTTGATAGAGATCGGTTTGTCAATTACAAACAATGGGTACAATCTTTCGTAAGCAAAATTACGTAAAGCTCCTTATATTCCAAGATATATTTAATATTTTACTGTAATGTTACTATTAATAAGACGAAAGTGAATATAAAAATATTTTGTCCATTGTATAAAAGCGAAGCGCGCGTTTGAAGTTTTATGTTACGATAAGACAGTTACTTTTACGACTAATATAATTATAAGCAGCATGCATTCACTTTCTTCAACTTTACAATTCTTTCACATCATATCACTGCCTTTTATATATACACATCCATGTTTGTGTGCGTGTTTGCGCGAGCGTGTATACAAAGTTCTAAATACGCTATACGCATTTACAAATATTTTATATAAGATGTACCTATAATTATTAATTGCAAACACTTGTATCATTATTGGTACATTCATTTTTATAACAATTTTTTAACATTCACTGTTGGGTAATGTTTGCCATCTATTTAAAATTAAAAAAAGAAAAAAAGAAAAAAAAATATCTACACAACTTCAAACACTTAAATGCATTAATTTATCAAGAATTCTTTAATAACTATGCTTACTCATTTTTATTACAAATTAATAATAAGGATAACATAAACTATACTTATGATCATATATTAAATTCAATTTACTACATGTACTAATTTTACCTAATTTAAATAAAGATTAGATTTACATCTGCAAAATAACTATGCACAAATATTTATACAATCTTTTAAAATCTCGGTATAACTATATAAAATAAGTAAAAACTTTCTAGTCATATTAATATACATTTGCAAATAAGATATAGAAAAATTTATTTACAAAATTGTACGTTTAAGTGAAAATTAAGCGAATGCGAAGAGGAGGAGCTCATAAGCGGTCGAATAACTTCATCGGGATGGCAATTATAATTGCCATTGTATTATCATTAAATAATGAAATTGAAAATGTTTACAAGGTCGTTTGTGCCTGGAAGCGTGCCAGTAATATCGGGAGAAGTCGTCGGTCATGCATTAGCATTACGCTTATAACCGCCGAATAGAGAATAGAGTCGTCGGGACTCATATCCCCCGAGAGAACACGATGCAATTGTTAAGCCGCGAAAGCCTCGGGCAAAGAGAGAGAGAGAGAGAGAGAGAGAGAGAGAACTGAGAGGGCAAATACGAGCAGACTTGTAAGACATGTTCTATTTTGTATTGCAGTCTTTGTGCCAGTGGTGGGGCACGCGGGGCCTCTATGGGCCCCAGGGCGTGACGAGTGACGCCGTCTGCCTGGTCGTCCTGACGCCGTTCTGCCTCGCAGCGACGTATCTCTGTGGCGTAGGTGCGACCGCATACGCGCGTCTCGGCTTCTGGGAAGGCACGGGCCTTGTCATCCTCTGCTGCATGCTTGTCGCCACTTACTTCCTCTGGCTCTTCGTCATCGCCAGGTAAGCCAACGACCGGAAAGCGTCCGGATCCCCGGTATAGCTCGGCTGCGTAGCTTACTCTCTTGCTCTCGTCGTCGTACGCTTTGTCCCAATAGGCAGGCCACTATTAGTTCTGCCTCTGATGTCATGCCGCTTATCTTCGTCTTTCAATACTATAAAATATAGTGTGGGATAGCTGCCTTTTTCCCTGTATCTTTCCTCTCTCCTCCTTCCCCCCCCCCCCCCCCCCCCCCCCCCCCTGTTTCCCGCATCTTTTTTGTTACTCTTGTTACTTTGCACTCGGCGCTCGGCGTTATTTTATTACTCTACCAGTGATACTTACAGCGCGGTCAATTTCGATCAACTCGACCGTTCAAAGCTACCGATATTTTCCTCACACTTATTCTTTATACTCTCTTTACATTTTGAAGCATTTATCTCTACGCACAACGTTGTAAACTATTTCATAACGGGTTTACGTCCCGCTTTAAAGATTTCTTTCAAGTTTAATAATACGAGTATTAAGATATTTTGAAAAGACGGATTAATTTTATTAGATCATTCACTGCTAGAAAGTGGATTGAGCAAGTTGTCATTTTTTTTTTTTTTTTTTAAATAATCTGCACAAAGCTCATATCTTCGAATAAAAGTTAAGCCTTCAAAGCGCCTCGATGTTTATACACGAGACAAAGTCACTTGAATTTGTCTTTTAAAATTTGTCATCACATTCAACGTCAGATATTTTCGGATTTTCGGATATTTTCTATTTTTACATTATACCGTACCAAGTTTTAAATTTCTGGAACGCTCCGCTAAGGTCGATCTCATTCGCCTCGGAGTCGTGTAAATCAGAATAGTGCTTTATCTTAAAATGATAAAGGTCAATGACAAAGAGCTTTGTAAAATGTAATTTTATCATTATTTCACTATTGTAATGTTATTAATCCGCATAGGACAAAACTATATATATATATATATATATATATATATATATATATATATAATTAGGCGTGAATGAAAGGAGTTAATAATGTTTCGATCGTTTGATTAACAATTCAAGCGATAAACATTATTTATTACTCCATAGCGATTAACGATTAACGCGACATAAATAAGGCTATAATGTAAATAGTCCTATATTATAATTTCAGATTTCATTACAAATCTTGGAAGCAATGGTGTAAGCGCAACCAAGACGTGAGATTACTTGTCAAGTGCAAAATCCCAAAGGAATGTCAGGAAATGGCAAAAGACGAATGTAATCCGAGTGATATTGAAAATGATAGATTTTCCAGCGATGAAGGGTTCAACAGACTGTTCGGATGGTTCAATGGTTCACTCACCCATCAGCCGGAACCCGTATACAATTTTCAGCAGCAAACAGCATTCGTGTGATTACTACTGTCGACGTTATCTTGAGATTGTATCACAAGCCATTTAACGACATTTTTATCGTCCATGTGTATTTTTAATACGTATCGCGATGTAAAAAAGTAAAAACAAATTGTTTTAAAGTACTGCATGGATAATGCTCTCAAAAATACAGTAAAGTTCTCATAGATGCTTTTATCATAATTTAATTAAATATAAAGCGTTAGAATTTCAGATAGAGAAATACAGAATTGATAAAGAGTAAGTAATACGTCCGAGCTGCTCGTTAATTCGGTAATTATAAATGTAGAATTTCAACAGAGCAAGCTTTTGTATCTCTAACCTTCTGATAGAAGGCTAAACTAATATAGAATAAATAGCATTCGATACGAATGCATTGAACATAATATAAAAGCAATTCTAAATATCTCGTATGTTTAAAAAAATCTATTTCACATTATCGAATCAATACATTCTTCGACTTTGTGCATCTACCTATTTATTCATGAATAAAAATACAATAAAGTAGTTACTAAGTTGTAATATGTAAATATGAACAATGATATTATCACATTCGTAATTATATATAAACGCATTGCTTTGATTTTAAGTTTTTCTTACTGGAAAAGCTACTGAAAAAGCCTTAATTACAATTAAGGTTGCGTATAAACGAAATGAAAAATCAAAAGTATTCACTGTACATTGCATTGGATTAAAAAAATATAAAAACGGGATTCTTACTATGATTGTATGTAGTATTTAAAAAAAAAAAACAATTTTTTCTATTGTAATTATGCCATAACAAAAATTATGTTGTATTTAAAAATTTAATTATACAAGAGTTTTTTTACAATAAATATTATTTTTATAGTAAAATATTTTTCAATTTATTGAGATATAACGATAATTCTGTTTCAAATTCTCTATAAAACATTATAATTTTAGATCATTGAATTAGGTAGATAATGAACTTTATAATATATCGATAATAGGCATTCCAACATTCCCATTTATTACCATAATCATTTTAAAATAATTTAATTAGATCTTTAATGCAATTACGTAGAAAAATTCGATTTTCGAAATTCGATAATTACGATCTACTACAACTACTTTCCTTAACAAGTATTTCACTTTTTGGCTAACAAATAGATATTATTATTGCATATGACAATATTTATTGACCTCTAACATTATAATATTTGTCCAAAATAATGGTATTTGTGCATTGATAAGAATATGATGTGTTAATATAAAATAACAATTTATTTTTCATTGTTTCTCTAAAAAGTAAACAATTTTAAATTAGACATTAACAGTAGTTATGCCGTGTAAAAATAAGCTTTGCACTGTGCCATTTATTTATTTGGACAAATTTATTTTCAATAATGTTCTATGTTCCTGAAATAAAAAAAAAAATAACAACAAGTATGTTCGTTTAAACATATTAATATTCTTTTAAACATAACTATAATTAAATCATTTTGTTAATGTATATTTTTTAATATGGAAAACTTTATGTAACTTACTTCATGAATTCGTATTATCACTTAAATATTAAATTGAAAAATGAAGATAGCAAGTACAGATATCAATTATTTTTATCATGTCAAAAATATTATTTGAATTATACTTTTCAAATATTCGAATTACTAAAATATAGAAAATATATAGGGCTTACAATAAATCTCTATAAAGAAATCTATAGAATTTTATTACTTTAATTTTAAATAAAATAAAATAAATGTAATTTTTAATCTTTAACATTAAAAATAAGCAATCATCTTCTCACATCATTATCATTTTATCGATAACAAATAATATAAAATAAAGAAATATTTAATTTTTTAATTTTTCTTAAAAGGAAAAGTTTTAAAAAATAATTTTATATTAGTGCAGCAATATTTAAATAAATCATTGATCTTTTTTCTTTCTTTTTTTTTTTTTAATTGTTACAGTTATATGTATCTGTTTTCTTACTACCTACTTCATTATAGTTATAAATGTAATCGATGCTAATTTTACTTTCTAGTATTTACTTAATTGCTTTAGAAAGAATAAAATTTCATAGTAGCCTAAATAGTTGAAAAAGCGCAAAAGTATTATTACGTTAAATTACTATAAATTTTATTATGGAATAAATATAATTTTATTGAGTATTTTTATGTATTTTTCGAATAAAATTATTAAGAAAAGAGAAAAAAGAAAAAACTTATAAAATTATTTAATTTTATTTATCTGAATAAAACTTGTATTAATACTTTCTTTCATTAACTTCGTATGGTAAAAAATGTAATTTCTCTAGAAAGAGAAGAGAATTTAATATATAAAATATGTGGTTAAATTTGTATGTGTATGGTGACGTAGAAACAAATTATTATTTGTTCATAATTGTCATAATTCGCTAAATTCCTAGCAATATTTTAATTGCAAATTTAAAACTATTATACCTCTATATATATATATATATATATATTTTTTTTTTATGTCAAGGTTTTCTAAGAGAGATAAGTATAAGAGGCTTTTTAATAAGGTGCATTAGATTCATTGTATTGCTAGTTTCTCAACGCCTACTTCGTCTGCCCATTCGTGAATGAAAAAATAAGATCAGTTATAAAAGAGAATTTGTAAGAACTTTTAATAGAATTTTATATGTAATATGAAGTTTATCCGATGGAAACGAAGTAACGTAAAATCAATAATAATCTAGTTTAAAGCTTTATAAAACTATCGATTATTTATATTCTGCACACTTGATCATTAATTATCATAAAGCGTATAATTAATTCAAATTGTCAATGTAATCGAGATTGCGCAATTATTTTAATGCGTCTTGACGAATGATGGTGAATTTTATTCTATTGTAATTAAATATCTTGAAACAAAATTGTCCGCAAAAGATTCACTAAATAAAGTCAAATGTATTACCATGAATATACAAAGAATAGTAAAACTATCATCAATATACAGAAAATTCATTGAAATCGAAATAGTTAATGTATTATTTTGTAAAGAAAAAAACAAATTTTGTTTAAAATGTAAGTTTTAAAGAAGTTAAATTATCCGTTACTCACACGGTCAATGATTAATATACTATTTTCGGACGAGGACATCTAGTTATATTATTATGACAGCAGTTGTAACTTACCTTCATACATAGTACATAATGCGACATACTGACCCGTAATCCAATTTTCAACAATTTCATTCGATAGAGGTGTTTAATCTGTAGTTAAAACTTTATTTTTTGTATCATTTATATTCAACGACTTATGCAGTTAGAATGGCTTGCTCTCCTTCTAATAACTTATAATTCTACATTATTTCTATACGCGAAATCGATTTCTAATGAAAATTATTTATACAAAATTGTTTATAGAGGATACTTTATACTTTTTAATAGTTCTAAAAATTAAAATTTGTGTACATAATCTTGTTTTTATATAATTTCGATTTGTGGTGTTAGTATTTTTACAAATATGAACTAGGATGATTCGTTCATTAATTCTTTTAATTATATAAAATTATGTACTATTTAAATTTAATCAATTTTTTTTTTTTTTTTTTTTTTTTTTTTTTTTTTTTTTATTTTAAAAATCAAGCATATGTAATAGATATAATTGAGAAAAATTTTTTTTTCATTCAAGATAATGCGATAAAGTATTTTTTTTTTTTTTTAAGTCATTTGAATATAATTTGTTAAGCAATGATGAATATACGAATATAATTTTTCAAAATTTACAATTACTTTTATTTGTACATTACAATAATAATAATACATTTTGATATGATATTTTTATCTACCTGTATTCAAATTTTATACCATTTTTATCGATAGACTCAAAAATTGTGCAATAATCAATAACGAACGTAAAGATAATATATTCATATAAAATTTTAAATACGAATTATAAATTGTTAAATAAATTAAAGTCATACAAAAAAGTAGTTTATATAAATTGTAATAAATATTATTCAATTGGATATAATACTTAATTATTAAATAAGTAGAATTTATTCCATACAGCCATAATTAAAAAATGGGTTTATTTTTATAATTAAAATCAATTTTATACGATTTATCGCAATAAATAATCGAATGTATATCTATTTTTTAGTATATTAATTACGATTGCTCATGTGTTTGTAATAGGATATCTTGTTCCAATTTAAGTAATAATATATCTCAGTGGAATATGAAATACGAGTTTAGACTTCTGAATACTGAAATGTCTTGTATTGACGAATTCATATCTAAAGATGTATCATTTAAATTTTCAATTGAAGTTTGATAGTCAGATGCTTTATCTGTCATTTCATTTTTATTTTTACCTTGTAATAATGTATATTTTCCTACTCGTCTAATTAGAATTTCCCTTAAACGATGTCTTATCATCTAGTCGAACATTTCTTACTATTGCTATTTTAATTTTGAATAATTCATCACTCTGTTTCAATGTATAGATAATTGAAAAATACACGTGTATATACACATAGTGTATAATTTATAATTTCTTTTCATTGATGAGTTGAAAATTCTTTAAAGAAATGAATAGTTGTGCCAGTATTATAATTGTGCTCTTCTTTATCTTTTACTGTATAAACAGTATAAACATAGTATTTTTATAAGTATTTTTATATTATTTAAATTGAATGCATAATAATGATTACGTGAATTAATATAAAAATTCATTTCTTATGTATTTAAATTGTTTCAATACAATATACTTTAATGCATGAAGCATAAAGAATAATTCTATTATGTTTTATTAAAGACTAAAAGATTAAATGGCAATAATAACAATTATAATCTATACACTTATAATTTTAATTATCCGTAGATATTATTGTTCGAGTTTTATAGTGATACAAATATTAAGTAGATTAATTTAAAATTAATTTGTAATTTTTTGATAATTAATATCTTTAATGTGTGTTGTTTGCATTTATTGTAATAGTATATGAATTTTACATTGAATTATCGGAATAAAGAGAAGTGAAATTTTAGGTCGTGTATAAATATTTTTTTAAATTATCTGTATGCAGAGTAATTGTAATACCATCAATTATAAATATCGATAATAATACGATGAGTATTCCGTATTTATTATATTCCCTTGGAACTCATAATTTACTATTTTTCGCTTGTGTTCTTATTCGAATAAGCAATATACTCATTAAAATACGACAATTATTTAATTTAAATTAATGTAATTATGAATATTGAAATACAGTACTTTTTTTAAGGATCTTTTATTATTTTACATTTACTTAAGAAATTTAGGTATAATAGTTTGTAGATTAATTTCCACTTTTATGTTTACAATTGTAATCAATAATACTAAAACTACTCATTTGTCATTAGTAATTATGTATTATATTTTTTAACAATTTTTTCAGTAGCTTAATTATATATGCTTCCATTAATACATAAATAATGATTGATAAACATTTATAATTTTCAATATTTTTTTACATTACCTTACCTTGTATGTAATAATAATATTACTTACAACTCAGTCTTATTATTATAAAAGTAATTAATTTTATAGTACATAATTTAAACATTAAAAACTTACGTAATATTTCGTTATTTCATTAAATACATTAAAAATAAGCATAAGCTTTATATTTATTATAATTTAGTTATCTCAGATTTATATCTAGTCTTTATACTATTAGATTACTAATTAAAAAACGTGTTGTACAAAGAAATTAACAATCATTGTTTTTAAACGTGTAATTTCTATCTTATAACCAATATAGTAAATTTATTTATTTAATGCTATACCGTTGATTGATCTGTATTGAATCTATAAATATCGAAATTAATAAGGTGTGGTTTCCATACTAATGATACCAACACTTAAAATTATTCTATAAAATACAAGAACATAATCTTTAAAAAAAAAAAAAAAGTAAATAAATATACCAAATTGCATATAAATGAATAAATATTAGTATTCGTAAAATATGTAATTTTCACTTTATAAAGAATTTCAGAATTCTGTTTATGACATGATCATTGCATTAAATGAAAACCAATTTCTTCTTTTATTTTAGTATAGATATTATGCGAGAGGTACAATAATATTTCCAATTTATTGGTTCCGGCATTTTTTTTTTTTTTTTAGACACATGGTAGGAAAATATTTAAAGTGAACCCATATAATTACAGAAATAATGTCCTTTACGAACAGGATCATTGAAATATATTGGAAAGTTACATAATTGTCAATTTAAATAATATCGACAATGACAATTAATAATAGTAGATTCAAATATGATATCGAACGTATATCCGAATATTAATTGCTATATACTTTATACATATAATATCTTGATATGATATTTACTTGCAAGTATTTATGAGTGATACTATAAATGATAAAGCAAGTTATGAATACAAACGAGTATATGAATATAAATAAATTTAATGTAATATTAATTATTTTCGTATGCTATTATAGGTAGTATTTTTATATACAGAATATTGTTAAATAGTAAATCTTGATTTAACTTCAACTCTTCTGAGGTCACTTCTACTGTAATGTCTGTAAGGAAATATCTTTGTGAATTTCCAAATTGTGCTACTAAAGACTACGTTAAATGAAGTAATGTAAACTTTCCTAATAATTAATTATCAAAAGAAATAAAGCATACTAATGACGTATAAAGATAGAAACAAAAATTATTCTTAAAAATTTAGTATCGTAGTTCCTTAAATTTTGTATAAAAGTTAACAAATTACAATGCACTTTATTATCATTTATTTCATTACTACTTACATTTAAATTGATTAGATGATAATTCTTTTTTTAATAACTCATGTATAGTACATACTTCAATATTAAAAACTATTATTGTTTCAAGTATTTGTGAAAAGGAATTTATTTAAAAATCTCTTTTTATAAATGAATTTGTAACAATAATTATATTTATGGAGTTATTTTAAAAATTTATCTAAATTTCCTACACGAAACATAATTGCAAATAAAACTTTAGCATACTTATTTTATATCGACACTTGTTAAAAAAACTTATAAAACGCTATTTAAAATGAAATAAGCAATTCAATTTATCAAAATCAATACTATCAGTGAAAATATTTTTCTGAAAAAATTCAATACATTTCTTTCTTAAACAATTCATTTTTAATATAATTTATGATTATAGTTTGATAAATATGATATTCATAAGGTCCATTTTTTTACTTAATATGTAACATAAATAATTAAATTGTAAACATATTTTTATTTTCAAAAAAAAAAAAAATGTAATCGATAAAATTAAAGTAATGGGGAAAATAATTTTATCTGGTAATGAATATATATATATATATATATATATAATATTATAATATAATAATAATATAATAATAAATTATATATATATTTATATATATAATAATAATCTCTCTCTCTCTCTCTCTCTCACTCTGCACCCGCGCGTGCGAGTGCGTCCGTGTGTGGGAGCGAGTGCGAGAGTGCAAGAGTGTATGTATTCTAAGGTAATATATTATAAAATTATAAAATAATATAAATTATATAAATTATAATAATTATAATTATAAAAATTATATAAAATATAAAAATATTATAATATTGATCTTATAAAAAGTGATATATTAGATTTTATTAAAATTTATGCAGAAATTTTTTAACTGGCAATAATTATAATCACATTGAACTTAACCATTACAAAATTGCTTTATTATCGTAATGGTTTTTTTTTCTTCAATACTAGCATGTGTTTTCTAAGCCTCTTATTACATTATCACATTTTTGAAGTTATTTTCACATTTTGCGAGCATTCTCTCGTACTTTATAAATAATATTGTTATCATAATTATAACATTTTAATCAAATAGTATGCCATTTATTAATTACCTTTACAATGATAAAGCAGAATTTACAACGAAATATTAACTTATAACAAATATAGAAGAAACAATATTTATATAAGGATTTTTTGTTCCAATGAATACTAATTGCTAATTTTCGACGATATAATTTCATAAAACACTTATCATTTATAAAGAATTTTATTAGTTTCTTTGTGACATTATAAGCCTATAGTAAATAAAAATGCTTTTTAACAATGATTAAGGATTCGGAGTATTTAGCAATGCTATTCAAAACTCTTAAATAAACGTAAAAATTATCATTATGGTTTTCACGACTAGAAAACATACATGCGACAATTTAAAAGTTTGTAGTTCTTATGAAAATACATAACTCGTGGATTGAAGTTATTTAATCATCACCTGCGCGCAAAACCTCCGTTAATAACTACCTGTATTGCTCGTATCGCTCTACATTACTTTAATATTTGCAAAACGAAGACAATGTATAGACATATTACAAATAGATAATGAAATTATACACGTGGGTTGAGCTATTGGAGCATTAGCGGGGAAGGGAAGCGAGCTAAAGGGACAAAGGCGTCTCGGAGTAATCTGTAATTTTCCAACGATATATGGGCACGAAGGCCATGAGAATTCATTAAGCGTCTTAAGCATCGCGCTCGTGGCCTCGCTCCGATAGTCATAAACCCCGAAGTTATACCCACCCAACCCTCTCCATTTCCGGCCAAGCAACCAACCAACTACGCATGATTTATTAATCGATTGCTCGAGATACGTGCGTGATTGGGCACGCCTTTGAAAAGAAGCTTCCGGAAGGCTTTTGAGTATGCAATGGAAGCGAGGCGTTGCGCAACTCGCCGATTCCTCGCGATTTTATAGATTATAAAGAGCCGGCTTTTCTTAGCGAGCGAATGAGATTACGTGAATGCGTTGTACCGAGGACGTTGCGCCAGCGCCAAGGTGATGATTATTTCACGCCTGATTACTCTCCGCGTGAATTTGGATTTGAGTGCGTAGTAATTTTAATGTAATTGTTTATGACTTTAATATTTACTTCCTGTATTTTAAGAGGGGATATCAATTCGACAATACTATATTCGCGAATGATTGATCACGAGCCACTTATTTTTATTTGTATTTTCGCGACCACGGATATAACGATGAAGATTTGTCAAACATTAATCACGAAATTATTGGAATGTATTAATATCAGCCTTTTATCATCAGCAAGGGATGACTAGAATATATATACATACATATATATATATATATATATATATAGAGAGAGAGAGAGAGAGAGAGAGAGAGAAAGAGAGAATAAAAAATTTTAATGTGATAAGTATTTAAAATTAAAAATTATCATAAAGGAATTAAAAAACAATAAATCCTTAAAATCATACAATTAGTATTTGTTAATGTATTAAAAACAAAATTGATTTAGTATGAAATCGTTTGAAATCATATTACTGCACTTGCTACTATTGTTTTAAAAGCAATTGTGTTATTTTTTAGTTTCCAATTGAATTTTATTTAGAATTTGACTTACATTTTCACACATTTTTATAATTTTATCATTTCCTAAGAGTAATAAATACACCCACTCATATCACACGAATTATTAATTTATCATAAAAAACGCACACATAAAGAGAGAGAGAGAGAGAGAGAGAGAGAGAGAGATTATATTAAAGATTGTATAGATGGATTTATACTTTACCAATACGTAGATGTGCTGCCATTTGCTGTCCATATGTTTCTTTCACATTACAGGCACTTTACATTTAGAAAGTTAAATACTATTACAAGTCAACATTAAAAAGACTATGTTCGAGAATCATTTTCACGAACATTCCTTTCCTAAATAGGATAATAATGCGCACTTACAATTGCGCAGAGAAGGGAAATAAATTAAGCTTCCCCGATGTCAGTAGTTGACTTGGCCAGCTCCTAAAACAACTTTGGTGCTGACTCGATACCCGGGAGGCGACCCGCAGATCGCAATGATCGCGCCGATTAGATTTTATCATCGCCGTATGTGCAGCTCGCGGCTGTAGTTGAGGATACGACGAGGGTCGCGACGTCCTCATTTCCATCGGAAGCCGTATGTAGAGAAAGCTGACGAGACCATAAGAGGAAAGGGCAGCCGCGTAAACCACGTTGTTTAGTGGTCTTTAAGTAGTGCTTCGTCGTCTCAATATTTCATGAGCGGAGCTCGAGAAAGCGACTTTCAATTCGCTTATGTCCCATCCCAGGTTACTGGCAGTTTCATCAGGGTCAACAAGAGCAGTTGACAGAGTTTTCACGATCGAGAGGCGCCCGATACTTTCCAATCGAAAGATTGTTCAATAAATAAATAGCAATTTTGATATTCGATGGGATTTACTGATGAGAGGATTACAATAAGCATCTCAACAGTTCAGGAGTTGAACGAATTCGATAGATTGTAACAACGTAACATCTCCTTCAGAACAAATCCTTGAGAATTTAATTCGTAATATGAGCAAAATTCGTTAGAAAATGTTAATTATCCATATTAATAATATATCTCCTGTTATTGAAACATATTTATTACAATGAAGTTGAAAATTTTTTGCTCTTTAAATAGTAGATTTGCCATTTATTGTTGTATATTGTTTTGTTTCTTTGTTTTGTTTAATTTTTATTATTATTATTATTTTTTTTTCTTTTTTTTTAAGTTTGACCGATTTCCTGAAACTATAAGAAATATTAATTTGTCAGCTATGTTTTAATCAATATTAGCACATCATCATTCTATAAAGTAATCGTTATTAGTAGCGTTCAAACGCCCTTTAATGTTTCTTAACCTTTATGTTCGCATTAAAAACTTTCATATAAAGTACATAAAATCTAATATTTCTCTACTTCGTAATGAAATAGAAATAACAGCTGATATTACAAGGTTTACATGGATCACACTATTCATATGCTAAATTTCTTATTAGGATATCAAGAATTCTGAAGTATAATATGTGCTCATTTTACGTTTTAATTTGTACGGACGTACATTATTTAACAAAATTGTTTTTCTATTGAGTACAAGTATAAAGTTTAAAAAAGAATAAGAATGCTATTATATTATTGATCTGTTAACCTTCGACGTTAATAGATGGAATAGAAAATTGATTACTATACTTCGATATATTTACAACACCACGATATAATTAAGAAAAAACAATTATCACTAATTTTTCAGTATTATTAATTTGAAAAGATTTATCGTAGCTAATTGTTATTTATCTAGGATGAAAATTTCAGTCAATAATTTATAGATTTTCTTTATAGAATATATATATATATATATATATATATATATTGAGGAATAGTTCATAAGGTTAATTTTATGGAGCGTAAAAGAACATGAGATTATTGTTATAATTAATTAATTAATTAATCACCAGAAGCAGATTATCTAAAAATGTAACTTTTTTTTTTTTTTTTTTTTTTCAATATATTATAATTGTGTTTTCCATTATAATGAAAAGCTCATATCATAATTATATATTATTACTAATTATTTCTTTTTTATTTACAATAAATATTCTTGAAATTATTATTTTTGTGGTAATATAATACAATTGTGAAATATATGGCTTATTTTTCCATTCGATAATATTGTATCATCAACTAATTTGATGGAGCAAAAAGCTAACATTATTTACAATCATAATAAAGTGATAATATTTCTATACATAATGATGTCATGTGTAATGTAAAAGTGAAAAATAATAATAAGCTAAAGCGTTAAAAGAATTAATTAATTCGTAAAAGCTTACAATCATTGAATATGACAATTTTTAAGATATCAACGTTAGAATAAGAACAACAATCGGTATGAAAATATTATAAAAGTCATTTGCTGCGGATAATAATACATCATAAGTATCAAAAAATAAATATAATGGTCATATAAATGTAAATATTTATCAGTGACTTATTAATTAATAATTATTGAAAAAATGAATGTAATAGCTGTACAAGAGCATAAAAATATTTATGAATTAATTTTTTTTAACTTAATACAATCATTTAATACATTTAATTGATAAAAGTCAATTATTATTTTTTTTTTTATGTTCTTATTGTTTGCCAATTTAGAAATAGGACAATTTTAAGTTTTTAGAAAAACTTTTAATGTTCTTGTTTAATAAGAGTTCTTATGTCTTACTATTGAACATTATTTGTCGTGGCCTTAATTCAGACATTCAATTAAACTTATAATTACGTATTATCAATTCAAATAATAAAATAATTTTTATGATTATTTAAATAAAATGTTCCTTTAATATTTTCGTATTTTTCTTCATTTAATTTCTCAATCACAGCTCAACTTTAATTTTGGTTATCTCTTAACGTTGACTATGCATATAACGATTTATGTAAATTATTGAAATAATAAATATTCGATTGTAATAAATTATAGTATAAAGAAGTAAGCATCAAGGTCATATATAATAAATACAAATCAGTAAAATTGAACAAGAACTTAACTGTAACTAAGACGAATATTTGTGCTATAGTTTCGAAATTGCTGACTAATACTTATTTAAATTTTATATTTTTACGGATTTTATTTCAAAATTATTTTATTAAGCACATATACTTGAAATAATAATTCATTAGCCAATGGAAATAGAAATATTTGTATTTGGAAAATATAATTATAAAAATTTGTTCGTAAAGATGAATATTTCTATTCGATTGATAGAACGTTATATCACACCATCTGCTATATTATTAATATTTATTAGGTAGTATTGTTAGGGAATATGATTATTAAAAATAAATTATCTAACCAAATGGAAAATTTTTAGAAAAGATAATTTATATTATATATGACTTTTTGATATATTACAATATATTACATGTAACTAGAAAGTTACATTATATTCTGTATTAATTTCCTTATCTAAATATGATCGATATTTAGATTACTAATTTAGTTACTAAGATTAGTCAGACATATCGGATAAACTAATCACAGAATCAACACAATTTTCAATCAGCTTGATCGTACATTATAATTTATAATGCAGCATTTGTTTATAGAACGTTCGTATCATTTTGAAATTAGGTAATTCTGAAATATAAATTTTCTTAATATACATTTAAAATATTCAAAATAATAAGATATTTAAAATACTAAAATCTCTAAAGTAATATAAAGTTTCTTCTTTATCTTCATTGTAGATACTTTAAATTTAAACTATTAACATGAATTAATCAGAAATACATTTCATTATTTTATATTAATCAAAAATAATTCACGAGTATAATAAGAGTTATTATTCGAATAAAGATATAAATCATAAATCAATCGTTTATAAAAATTAATTTTATAAGCTGTTTTTATTTAAAATTTTAAGGAATGTAATTCAATATTATTTGAATATTACTTACTATCCTTGTCTTTGTGCCTAATATAAAGATACACATAATTTAAAAATATTTCATATTATTATCAGTTTTGATAATTAATATGCGGATTGCAAGCTAATTTAACAGAATTTTATTTTTTTAGGCCGAATAAGTTGTCAATGGTTCATTCTATTTTTCATTTATATGAACATTTAAATTTATAAACTTCGTATAGTTGAAATGTATATTTTAAAAGGGAAACTTAGAAAGTTTCGAATTATTTACAAACTATTCAACGCTATATTCGATAATATTTAGAACTAACATTCATACGTTAGACGATCATACGTTTAGGCTATATTATACAATAAATAATAAATTAATAAATTATAAAATAAGCTTGTAGTTTAAATATTAAGAGAATCGTTTTTTCTTTTTTTTTTTTTTTTTTTTTTTTTTTTTGTAATGTAAATTAATAGTGGAGTAGTTTTTAAATAAAAGTAGAGATTTATCGATTATCGCATATTTAAATTTAATTATTTATGTAAGAACAAATAACGATTTATTTTAGCCGAGATGATGAATATGAAATTTGATAACTTAATAATTAATTCTGTTATTTTAATATTTTTTTTATACCATCTTACCTGCATCACCTCGGACTAAAAGGATAATATATTGCAAATCACGTCACTTTATCGAAATGAACGTTATGGATAATTTGAGTTCACTATCTACCGAATAAATTGTAAATTAACTTCAAATCGAAATTAATTAATTTGTCGATTTTTCTAATATCATAATGGATCATATTAATGTTAATAGTTTTAGAAAGAAATATAGTAAGATTTTATAACAATATATTTCCCTTGTAATTAGATGACTAATTAGAAATTTACTTGAAAAATTTAACTATCATATACTTTTCCATCATATAATAGATAATTACACAAAATTATATTGACAATTATATAAATTACAAAATATGCATCATCAATAATATAGCAAAGAATTTATTGTTTGACATTAATTCAAGGATTTTTCAGCGCCGATTTCACCGACTTTCCGATAAGATGCGCAGATCGATTAATCCTCTCGCCTTAATTCTACATGACCGAAGATCATTTACTCTTCGCTGTACGAGCAAAATACGACGTTATGATCAATGATGTTTAGCTTAGGCGTATAGTGGGTCGCGACATGCAGGCGCATTCCGGGATATATCTCCACCAGGATATACAAAAGAAATTCTCCCGATAATTGCACTTAGGCTCTCACCTATTACGTTCTTATTTCGACAACGCGTGAGGCAACGTTCGATCCACCTTGTACACATCGATCACTACTCCGACTACTCTGTGTGCATACATTTTATCGCATTTACCCCACACATATAGCACTTTTGTCGGCTACTTTTCCAACTTTGAGAGATCATATTGGAGTAAAAGAAAATATTACCTGTTTAAGTTTAACTCGAATAATATACTGAGTAAACTAGATTTACTATTCTCTAAAGAATATTAAAATAAATGGATGATTATTTATTATTATTATTATTATTATTATTATTATTATTATTATTATTATAATAATTATTATTAATCTGTGAGTATATATCGTTATGCTGAGATATTTCGAAAAGAAAATTTTTGCGACGTCTTGCGTCGCCACGAATATTTAATGCTAATGAAAGTGACCATTGAAATTATTTTTTTTATAATAAAATACGGTATAATAAAAATTGAGAATAATTGTTTTATATTGTATTTGTAGATTTTTTAAATGAAAAAGTTAATGTGAAGGAAAAATTCTCTTTGAAAATGGGGATAAAATAAATGTGAAAATTCTTTATTAAATCAAATTAAAGATGTAAACAATTAATGTAAATGAAAATGGAAAAAGAATGAATAAGAATGATTATGGATTAATATGAATTAACTTAATGTATGAAAGAGAAGCAAAAATCAAGACGATTTTTAAGGGTATAAATAATATTTTGATATAAAAATACGAGTCAAACTGTGTTTTCAAAATAAATACTAAATGTAAAATAACATAAATACTAATTTAATACAAACAAGAAAGAAAAAACAATATTTTCGCATTACATATGACTGACAATTGAAAAACTATTGAATATATAGTCTATTTAAAAAGTGGAAAATCTATTTCCCTAACTTGTTAAAAAATTATTATTTTAAATAAATTAGAAAGTTTATTTCTCTGAATTTTGGTTTTGAAGAAGTACGTATGTCATTATGAAATTAAAAATTAATCAAGTTACAGGAATCGTCAGGCTGATTACTGAATTAATTATGACGGAAGTCAGCTAGGTTGAAAATCCATAAGTTTATAAATATTATACGGGTTAATTAAATAATGTTAATGGATATTTTGCACAATTTTCAGAAAGTAGACAAATAAATATATGTATACAATGTAAAGCAAATGATGACAAGCGATAAAGTCCTTTTACTTAATTCATTTAAGAGAACAATAGTGTGCAACGAGCATTCTTACAAAGTCAATATAAATCAATAGATTAAAATAAGACAAGGCGATAGTATTTTTTATTTTTTTATATTATTTATCATTGTTATTTACTTACTGTGTACAAAGTTATCTAGAGATATGCTCACGCGAATATCATGTTGACACATGTATATAGCGCGAATGAAATATTGGAAAACAATCAGTAACGCGTGCTCTTATATAGGGTCGTTAGTAAAGCTAAATTTGCACGTGTTAGTTTATACGAGAGGGGGATAGTCCTCTCTTTCTTTCCTCTCTCTCTCTCTCTCTCTCTCTCTCTCTCACTCTGTGCCATCTGAACGTGTGTGTTTTTGTGTGCGATCACTCGAATTGCAAGCATGCGTGCATGCGATATAACGAAGTGTTTTACGGAATTGAATATGCATTTACTTAAGGATATGTGTGTGTGTGTGTGTGTGTGTGTGTGTGTGTGCCTGTGTGTACGATATATGAGAACTTGACATTGAACACTGTGGACTTACTTCATAGTTCAGAATTGTTGTACTAACTGTTAGGCATAACAGGCAACGAAATATGATATCCCACATGTATGTAAACAGAGGAAATATAAAATGGGATGAGCAAGGTAGCGCCAACGATTCGGTGACTTAAAAAATAAGTAGTTTGATGAATAAATATTAATGAAAATGTAAAATCAAAGGCGATGAGACGCACGGTCAGTGGGTTGCGGGGGAGGGAGGGTGTCAGTGGCGGCGGTTAGCGGGCAGGGGTAGGGGATAAAATGGAGCGCGTACCAGGTAATGAAGCTAAAGACAGATACTAAGAAAAAAATTAACGCAATGAACAAACAAATATGTAAGTATTCATATTTAAATATATATATTTATACATAATAGAACATTAGGTATATCGACATAGTACACTTGCGTATTAGCAAAAAAAAAAAAAAAAAAAAAAAAAAAAAAAAAAAAGTATAGAATTGCTCATTTAGGCATATATAATGGGGGAAAGAAAGAAAAAAAATTATTAACCTTTGGTTCGTGAAAATTATAATTAGAATAAAAGATTTCAAATATGGATGTTAATTAATGTTTTTAGCCACGTCTTACCACATTATTCCAAACGAAGGCTGACGGTTATTTCTTCGTATAAAATGTATAATATACGCATATGTGTATTCAGTATACGATTATCATATATCGTGTGTGTGTGTGTGTGTGTGTGTGTGTGCGTGTGTGTGTGCGTGAGGGCGCTCACATGGAATACGCATAGTACAGGTGAAGGCATTAATGCGCTGAGAGATTATTATTATACATCGATATATTAATGTATGTGTAGAGGCTTATTTAGAAACACACACGAGGGCATAGAGGCATGTAATTTAATGTATGCGAGGGAACACATTATCGAAGTGGCGCGTGGGGTGAGTTGTTCGGGAGGGGGAGGGCGAAGGGTGGAAGGGAAGGCTGATAATAAAAGGCGAGTCGATAAAACTGATAATTTGGAGGGAAAAAAAATGGTAAAGAGAAGGACACGAGGTTGAGAACACGTATCGTTGAGAGACGAGAGGGTCCGATCCCTAACCGTTGAAAATTTGTTGAAAGAAGAAAAAAAAAAAAGCCGCGGCGGGAAGGGGATGGGAGGGCCCAGGGGGTGGTAAAGCCACAATGAGCGTGAAAGAGCGCAGCTCGCGAGGCTTAAATATAGTAGTTGCGTCGGAGCTGTCAGGCCGGAAAGGGATCTCGGCGACGAAGACGGGCGTCCGCGGCTGCCTCCCCGTCCGCCAACTGGGGGTGCGAGTGCGGTTCGTGCTCGCGGGCGCAGGCGCAAGCTCGCTGTAACCCTTGGACACCGATCGAGGCCCTATCGGCCGGGGACGATCGCCCAACGGTTGCGTCGTCGTGGACTCAGAAAGCTCCGAGGAGCGAGTCGAGCCGGAAGTGCGCGCCCGCTCGTATCGCGCGAGCCGGAAGGAGGAGCCAAGGCCCAATTACGGCCGTGTCGGCCCCTTAATGTGGACAATTCTGCTGGTGAGCCTGATCGTAAAGACGATATTGAGGCGGCACCGGCCCCTCGATCGCGCCAACGCCGAGGGGATGAGGTTCGCGGCCGGGCGCGCCCCCGTAGGCCACCGGACCAAGAATCACGGTTGAGGGAGCGCGATGACGGCCCGACCCGAGAGCTCCTCGTGAGTGAGGACCGTAGGCCCCGGGACGCGCGCCCCCCGAGTAGTGCGGGTCCGGCACTGGCGCGGCCGCCCTCCCGCTCGGGCCCCATCCGCCTGACATGTGAGCATTAAATGGCCGTGGAAGGACCGAGTCGGCCAGCCGACGACCTACTATGGGCATCTGCCTGGACACTGGTGAGTCTCGCGGGAGGACGCGCTCTTCCTATTTATTTGGCGGCTAGCCTTGTCGCTTCGATGAGTTTCGCGTGTCATGTTTCGCTGCTAGATCGATATTATCGAGGCGTTAATGACGAGCCGTGCCAGCCATTTTTCCATCATGACCGAATCAATGATAATGGATGCGATACGTGAGATTGTTGGTTGGCGATGGGATTTTCGTGGGGCGCGAGAGCCCGGCGTTTTCTTTGCATTTCTTAATAGTCAGTGAGATGAGCAGAAGCTTACCAAGCCATCGATCGACAAATTTCTTACGCGATTTCTTGCTAAGAGGAATTGGATGGGGAGGAGGAGGGCGAGGGATAGGAATAGGAATAGGAGGAACTGGTCGGGAAATTTTGGATGGCGCCATTTGGCTGGCTCGTATCGGCGGCGAACGTCGTCCGGCTCTCAGTTGGAATAAAAGACAATTGCAATCTCGACTACTTTGATTACTTTGCCCGACGGTTGCCATTTTAGGGTCCTTACATGTGTTTATAACAGTCAGATTATGTTAACGATCAGATTGACATTATGCTGCCAATGCAATAAGTAGCGAGTATTGGTGATTGTGCTGTTAAACGATTAATTATTAGCGGCTGATTCGAGTGTTCGATTATTTTAAAATGAAAGATTTAACGATCTTCTTGCTATATTCGGTCTTCTCCATTTTATTTAGCATACAAACTTTATAAAATTTGAAGTACTCGATGTAATCGAGCGATCTTTTTCAAACGCTAAAAATAACTTATTACATTGATTATGTTAATCTATATTATTAGTTAACTATAAACATTTCTTGACCAATGTGATGTTTAAGCAATGTTATAGTTTTAGTATCCTATGGCAAACTGAAAATTCTTTCGTCACATTGTGCGCGTTAAAACTGTCTCGATTATTGTCTTTGGAGTATGGGTTGGATTAGAGAGACGAAAGGTTTAAAGTAAAAGAGGAAAGCAAAATTTAATAATATCTGTTTAATAATTGGCCGGAAAACGAATAGTTCGTTGTTACAATAAAGAATGTCGAAGCAATAATTCAGGGATAAAGTATGGCGATTATGAAGAATGAGAAATTGATTTTACCACGTGGTCAAGAATAGGCTCGAACGTCATATTGCTGCTCAGTATTACAATAAATATTAAATTCTCTATATTTCGGATATTTAGGACATTTATAACGATGATAAATTATTAGTTAAAAATATGTTTTTGTATAAGCCGTTAAATTTTCCCAACGGACATGAATTACATTTTCGGTTGATGATTTTACTGTGGTAAATTTAGTGTATAATGCTTAGTTCCTAGTGTACTTAATATTATTGTTATTATATGTGTATCGTTTGTATGAGCCAGTAAACATAATTGGTATTGTATCGTATTGTACGTATGAAGTAATTTTAAAAATTTAAGGAAAATCAATGTGTCCATACAATTTTAAACAGAAAAGCAATAAACATTAAAAATTGAATATTTAATGTTTATATTCGAATAAATAAGCAAGTGAACGTGTATTAGCCGATGCACTTGGTTTAATCTCCCGTAAAATCACGGATTGTCGATATCATGTACACTTGGTACAACTTAGAAATACTAACTTTCGATTTTCAAAAAAAAAGTTTACGATTCTACTACGCGTTACCAATACCATAATATAAACTATATAATAAAAACGTAAAACACAAGATAATATAGGGAAGTATAGATATGTATCTGTATATACATTCTTAATTAATATATCTTATGCGAAATATTCAATGTTAAATATTTTGATCATAACAAATATTACGTCTTTGTGTACCAATGATAATATTATTTGAACGATTACGCAAATAAACATAATAAACATATATATATATATATATATATATATATATATATATATATATTCATCCATCATTCATGGGTATTGTTTATATTATTAAATATTATTACGGATTAACAAGTGTAAAAGTAAATTAATTAATAAAAACATAAACTTTTTCTGTATATTCAATATTTTTAAACTTTATATACTATGTACGTTACGATATTGTAAATTTAGAATGTCTGATAAAAAAAAAGTATTTTCTTAGGAATATAATTCACGTTAAAAACAATACAGTCGAGTTTATGAGTATAATAAAGAATATAATATATTTGCATTTATTCAATGTTCGATGAAAGGTGTAATTAATTTAGGAAAAACTAAACAATAGAATTGTTATTTATGAAAGATTATAATTGATAAAATGAGGAAAAATCTGTCAATATAGTTAATCATATGTTTTTTAAGTAATTTCTTTTATTTGGATGTGCAGTAAATAATTATTCATAATATTTTTATATTTATATTTCTTTTTACATTTCAATGGTCTTTTTATCGTTTTAGTTGTGCATTTAAAGACTTTTAAAATTTTAAACGTTCACTGTACAAATTATCTACCTTCTAAATGTCAATAAAAAAGCAAAGCTTTAATTACATCTTATGAAGCAAGTAGAGTCATTTTAAATGACATTTCATATTAATTTATTACGTTAATATATTAAAAAGTTTAAAAAAAATCCCGTTACGAACAAATGGATTGAATTCTCTATGTCATTACTTTTCTCTCGTTGGAAAAATATATTATTAAAATTAATGTGTTTGTTCGCTTCATTAGAACTATATAAAGAACATATTGATATTTTCAAACATTAGTTTCTTGATTACCAATTACCGTAATAAGCCAGTAAGAGCACTAGGTAATTCCAACAAATACAGTAGCACATTTTAAGTAAGTAATATTAAGTCATTGCAACTAAAACAACAAACCGATACCGTTGTCAATAACAAACAACAAACAATACCGATCTTGACATAACCTTTGATAAAAAAATTTTTCATTCTTCCAATCGAGCAACTGGGCAGATTTTGAGATTTTGGCAGCCTTTGACATATTAAAATATTCCCTCCATTATTACACCGATTTACGACCTTTGGCATCGATTTTCTGCATTATATATTAATAATACTCAGTAAAAGAAAAACTTATTTCATAATCAAGTACATCTCTCTATTTTTAAAAATTGTAAAAATATTGTCACAATTTATTTATTTATTTATTTACAAATCTATGGATATATATATATATATATATATTTTTTTTTTTTTCATAAATAATTGAATCCAATAAAAAATTAAAACTTTATTCTTTATTGCCCGAGTAAACGTTATCGCTAGGATCTTATCGTGTCCTTGAAGCTTTAGCAGTGTTAGTTAAACTACGCTTAAACCACTCGCATCATCGCGTTCATATTTTCATTCAGGCTTTCAAATAATAGCAAAAGCAGTAAACTCGCGTGCGACCGTCCACCAGCGCTCGTAAGCCAATGTAAACAATGCAGGATGCAAAATAAAACTCCCCCGGTCGTGTCAATATAACAGAAAAAAAGAAACGATCCCGTGGCTCGAAAGACGCGCATGTTAAGCGAAATGAACAGCGGGCGAGTGGACTGTTAGGGGAAAAGCTTACGGCATTAACCGTCCGATCGCATGTAAAATTTGCTTCGATGCAGCTCGCGCGGTCGAAGTCGTATTGAACGCCCGTGGATCGCCGTCACCACAAGGTAAAGGTCGCGTGCCTCAGGCACTAGGACACATGAGTGCGGGCGAGACAATCGATGGATCGTCGATACGCCAACCGAGTTCCACCGACACACGGAGCGCGGGTGGTCTGGACGTGGAGGGATTGGATGGGAGAGGGGGGGGGGATGAGTACTATCGGGAGAAGCACACGCGAGCGTTGGCTGATGCCGACTTGAAGCATGGCGTCGATGAACTCTCGAGTTTACCGGTTAATGTTCCCGGGATCTCTCAGCCTTCTATGAGGTACGGTTTGAGCGCTATCGCGTGCTGATCATATCGCCGATGTCGTGCTGGGGTTGAGCTTTCAATATCGGGATTTCTCGCGGGGGGCTGATTTTTGTAATTGTGGAGATAACTTTGTCTGTGGTTGTCAATAGGGAGAATTAAATGGCGCGTTGTGGTATTTTTTTTAACGATTACCCGTTTCCTTAATGTAGCTAAGATTTTTTAATATTCGGTTACTAGGACTCGATGAATACATTGTCGAGATATTACAATTTTTTTTTTTTTTTTTTTTTTTTTTTTTTTTTTTTACACTTTTAGACATTGTTACAATAGGATTGCAATGAATCGCGGTAAAAGTATTGCTTCTTTTCCGACAAAGATTTATCATACATTTTTTCCGTTAGTATGAAATAATAAAAGTAATGCTGAAGACATGAATAAGTAAAAGATATTTTTTAATTACATTGACAGATCAATTATAACTTCGAAGCTATCGTTGATTATAGAACAAAAACAAATGTGAAACATTACGGATAATATAATAGCTATGAAATAAATACCCTACGTGACTCTGACTTCATAGTTTCAAGTTTTCTAATATTTTCGTTAGTTGGTGGCTATGATACATAGTACGATAGAATTTACTAATATTTTAGGATGCGACCACTTTTTTGACAACTTTATAAACAAAGCGTTCCATTAAAAATAAGCATCACTTCCTCTATCTAAATTTCGTTTTGTTTTTAAATTTAATGGATACATTATCAATTATCATTATAAATTATTGCAAAAAATTAAAGACTCTAAAGAATGAAAATAATTATTCCCTTTTTTTGTGTCAATAAGATGAATTGAAAAAATTATTCAACATTAACGACGATATTGTTATTACTAACCTGCTCCATTATCATAAATAAATTTCTTAATTAAATAAGCTCTCTTACTTTTTAAAGTACCCTAAAGGAGTTTCAATAGTAAAAAATATTTTAATAATTTGACAGATATTAAATATACGTAGTCATAATTAAAGAAAATTTGTATTATTATTGATTAAAAATTTTTTTTTTATTAAGGAATAAGACTTTTTACATAAGACTTATATAATGTAATATTGACTAGAGGACGTTAAAAACAGAACCGTTAAGCATCGCAACTTGTTAACTTACTTGTTCGATATCCTCTTCATTTTGCAATTGGTCAACTTACCGACACGATTCCGTTAAACGAGAACCGACAGTGACAAGTGACGCACGCAAAAGTCAAAGAAATTAGTTAGAGAGAGAGAGAGAGAGAGAGAGAGAGAGATAGAGAGAGAGAGAAAGAGAGAAAGAGAGAAGCAATAATTATTGGTTAGGGCTGATTGACCTTGAAAAGACTGGTGGAGAATGGCAACGCAATGGAAGAATGCGAAGAAAATTCTAATCCCAAATCGAATTTAAATTTTTTTATAATTAATAATATCAATCCAATGATAGGTATTAAAAATTAATGATGATGGACTAACTTGAAAAACAAATTTTACGATCCTTTATGTATTACAAAAATACAAACTCTATGTTATATGCCATTGCATAAAATGAAATTCAATTACACATAATAATTAAGTTCGTAAATTATAATTTGAGCAAATTTCAAAACTTATCTTTTTAATTAATGAAGTCAATTAATTAGTTTATCAAAAAGATGTGTAAAATTAAAACATAAATTTATTAAAATTTTTATGAAATTTAAATAAAAACAAATTATTTTCCTCATACAAACTGTTTTGGATCATAAATTTTTGTTATCCGCTGAAAAAAATTTACATTTTTTATACACGTATGCTTGAGTAATCTTTCATTTTTCATTATATTATATTTAAATTGTATAATTTTAATAATTACCGTACTAACAAATAAATAGAGTATTTAGTAGGCCTCAAATGCAACTGAATTGCATTAAACTAATAAATACGTTGAAATCGTTTTGACCTCTAATATTTCAAAATCATGAAAATTATCATAGATTTATTCGCATTGTATGCATTTGTATAGATTTTTATTCTATACATAAAAATTCTTTGGTATTAAATTGAGAAATTGGAAATATATCTTAAAGCAAATAAGATGTTTAGATTTGGCGTTTCTGCATATATATTTCTATAGCCAATTTAATATTAGTTAAGACTTATACTTGACTTATTTATAAAAATTGTTAAAATATTTAAATGAAAAAAGAAGCCTACATTCTAGAAAATTATATAAAGTGAAATGTAATATATTGAAATTTTACATATAATTAAATTTTTTTATTCTGCGAAATCGTTATTAACGTAAAGGAAAAGACATTGTAAATTAAATAAAACTTTAAATAACACAATAATAATCTAGAAAGTTAAGTAGACCAGTCAATAGAGTGTAAGCATATTTTAAAATCGTCGTTAATTTTAAGTTAGTGACTTAATTGTATAAATGGGAAATTGCTACAAAATATTAATAATATTGAAGTATTACGTTCAATTTAAAAATTTTTAATCGAAATATTCTTAACATTATTCTATGGTACGATGTATATATATATGTATATATATATATATATAGTATGAATTGAAAAGAGGCAGAGGAATAAAAAATAAGTACAATACATTGATTTCCCGACTTATGTCGAGGCTGAAACTCTGGTTGACTTAGATTCAACTCGTTAAAATGTCTTATTTTATATTTAATTTTCTTTTTGTATTACTAAAACATTATAATTTTTTCCCACATAAGCTGTATATTGTCAAGGATTGCTTAATGTTCGTTCGTTGATTATAACTTTTAATAACGTAAGTCTAAAGTAATATTGTCCCAGATGTATGACTGCCTTAGTCCAACGCCAGCGCATACATTTCAACTATAAATTTCAACAAAATATCAAAATTTAAAATTTCAATATTTTCAAATTTTAAATTAGAGTTGCAATTAAAAAAAAATTTTAACACTTTAATTATATTAATTGATTTTCTACAATATTTCTACAATGCTGTTTACTTGACAATCTCTTGTAGAATTATTAAACTGCTCCATATACAGCAACAAATATGTTATATTAAGCTTCTAATCCTTGAGATTATTATTAAACATTGAATTAACTTGAAAAATAATTAAATTACGAAGTAGAAACGAACTTAATGACTTGAAAATTAAAATAAATATATTAAATCGTTTTATATTTATACTATATTTATATATAAAATAATCCAGGCAACTTTTCTAACAATCATTCATATATTCTTTATTATAATTATAAAAGTCGTTAACAAGTGTTCAATGATTAAAAATGAAGGTAGTACCTTCAATATAATTATGAAATAAATTTTAAGTTTAATGTCAACAGCCACTAAAGAAAGCTTTGAAAGTGCGAAATGTTTATTAATAGATAAGTTTGTTTTATAATTGGAAATGATGGTAAGTAGAGCTGAGAAAAGATGACTTTAGATTGACAGACAGACAGATGGATATTTGCCGAATGAAACAATTATTCATTGCTCAAAAAATATTTTAAAATTGCTCTGCTTAATGTAATATGTCGATAACAAAAATTAATCGTAGTATTTAATTAGCTATATAATATTAATAATTTATTTATATTTAAATGAGCAATGTATAAAAATTCATATGGTAATAAGGCAATTTATTAAAATCTTCTTTACATTATTATAAATGAAAATTTAAAAAATATAAAAAATCTTATAATTTTTTTATATGTTTGAGCAATTTTAGTTGAAATTTTGTTTATGTGAATTTGTTATAAATATTGTAAAATATTTTTATTATAATTTGATTATTTTTATTTATATATATTTTTTTTTATATTAATAGTAATATCAAATATAATGGTTTTTATCAGTTGGCATAAACGAAAGAGTAAACATTGAATTTTATTACTTATGACATGGAAATATTAAAAAAATCTTTTGTACATGATTTTCAGAGCTGCATACTTTTTATGAGCTTAATGAGTATATTTATGTTACAAATTATTTCATCAGAATACTAAATTAATTCTAAATTTGCTAAATTTATGTAGTAATAACATTTTTTTTTTGTTGAAATTTTAAAATAGAAGGAAATTTTGAGAAATTACATTTACAAAATAAATACTTAATTCATTTGATACGACTGAAAAATAAAAAATAAATTAATATTATTTATGTGTATGTAGTTATAATATTATACTTGTATGAGATTATAGTATATCTTATATTTAATACTTTGTTTACAATTTAGTGTGCACATCAAATTATTTTACAATAATTTCAACGATTTATAAATAAAATTTATACCGTTAATTTTACTCATACATAAAAGTATTGATACATATCAATACAAAACCATTTACATTGAAGAATCTATATCATCAAATATATTTAAAAAGAATATTTGCCTAAATACTATTTATTTATAATGTAAAATCAGAAGTTTACATAAAATAATCTTGTCTTTACAATTAATTTATTATAAATTTAAGTTAATAAATGCATTATAAATAATTAAAATAACGTAGATATTCGAAATTAAAAAAATTATCTTTTATTTCTTCACTCGACTTGTATAATTACAAGTCTATTAATTATATTAAATAAATAATTACAACTGCTTAATCCGAGTAATAGCAATTTGAGTTAGTATTAAAATTATCAAAGTTAGATTGTTCTGTATGTATGTTTTATTATTTTTTAATAATGAAGAATTTATGTTTGTATATTGATTGTGCATATGTTTATAGTTAAACTGCAGATTTTGTAAGCAGAAATTTTAGGTTTAAATACAGTTACTCTTCATACAATAAGAGGATATGTTATTATTTTACGTTTTAATAATGTAAGGCATTTAAAAGTATAACAAAATTAAGACATTTAAAATTGATCTATTGATTATTTGAATATAAACAGAATTAAACAAAAGCTCGCTTCATGTCTACAAAAAGTTAAATTTTCTTAAATAAGAAAGAACGCAGATCATTATGAAATATTTTATATAAATATAATTAAAAGAAAAATGAACGATGATAATAGAAAAATAATTAATAATTATATATAACGGATAGTTTATAGAATGAATTCGTGGAGAATCGTCAATGTATGTTAGCATGCAATTAACACAAAACATTCAGATCATACGTGAATTCGATTTTCACGTTACTTGAACGCCAATTATCTTTAATATTGATAATCTATATATTATATTGCTTGTAGGTAATGAAAATATTACATAATTTATGTTTTATATTTCAAATATGCTACAATTTGTTGAGCATTCCATTTAAAAAATGAAGAAGACAATAATTGTCAACATTTGTATTATGTATATATTTTTTAATCAGGCTATTTAAAATTGAGCTATAAGTTCAAAATCTCTCTAATTGAACAATATAATGGAAATATATTTGAGATGAAATAGGATTCACAATGTAACGTGTACATTGATAAGTATAAAAATAAAAACTATAATAAAAAAAATTGTACTTAAATTTTTATTGAATTTTTCTATATTTCACTCAAATATTAACTGGAAAGTACTATTCGTACAAACAAAGAATCAATTTTATAGAGATTATTTGGAAAAGTAAACAATTTCATTTGATTTATATTAATTTTATTATATTGAATTATTATTTGTTTATACCGATATAACCGTCACTTAGTTATTGCTAAAGTGATCATCGCGACATTATTGGACAATTGTTTTATACATGAGTTCTGAATCGGTGTAAGCGCATTTTTTTCGTATTAATTTCCCAAAGCTTCCCATTACAGGTAGCGTTCGAAAAGCTTTTTGGCCACTATCGAGGAATCAGATATTCCAATCATATAAAGAGAAAATACGAGCAATCAATTATTTCTTTTAAACTGAAAATTTTGTATTAAATAATTTAACAAAAGGCTGCTAAATCTTTCGTACATATAATAACTTTACTATAATAAATTTACATTTACAAATATTACGTGATATTTTATTAATATTTTTAATGGTAATTAAAAATTAAAAATTAAAAAAAAAAGTCACGTTAACTCTTTGTGAATTGCTTACACTGTGTAACAAAGCCCAAAAGAATTCAATGTTCCATACAAATAGCAACGAATAATACATTCAATAATTGAAAAAGGTAATGTTTTAGGGGAAAGGACAATTATACGAGTAAGAAAACTTCCGTTAGCGTGACGTCAAGTAACAAATATAAAGTACAATACAAATAAGTTGATTACGCCAATCTACCATTTTAATTCCAGCCGACCTGTCTGTCGACAAATTAGCTCAACAGATATTCCAAAAGTCTGTGCGTGGACATATTATCAATCTTAAATTTTTAATAATTTTACGTAAATTGCAAACGCGCGCAATTTTGACCGGTAAATTCAATTATGATGTACCATAATTAGAAATCTTGAAAAACATTTTCTTATAAAGTGAACATTTGTATGTAAGTTTAATTTTTATCGTTATGAAGTACATAATTACTTTTTATTCTAAATAAAAATTTTTTAAAACTTATTAGTGATAAGTGAATAAGTGATTTATTTCTTTGATGCTTTTACAGTTTGCAGCTTAATTAAATCCCATTATACTATACTTCTTATTTCAATTCTTATTTAATACTTATTTAAACCGAAAAACAACGATTAAAATTTATGATTAAACAATATATTAACGATATTGCGGAACAATAATATTCAAATTATTATATATAATTCATTTCTAATTTCTAATTATAATATTATATATTATTTAAATAATTACAAACTTATATAATAAATAATCTCGGGAACACCAATTATTTACTTACAGTAATTTTGATTTCTTCGGCTGAAATTTTTAATGTATTTATATTTATAATTAGTGATTTTTTTTTTCAGTTTATATTAATGCAAAAAATCTTGATTATTAAAAAAGAACTAACGTTCCTAATATATCAAGAAATTTTATATAAGATGAGATATATGCATGTAATTCATCAAAACTTTGTAATACTTATTTTAATGTGTTAAAAGAGAAAATTTACTGCTGACATCAATATGAGAATATATTTTGAAAATATTCGTATGATGTTGATTTATTTGAAATCATTGTTATGTTTTCTTTGACTTTTTTTTCTATTCAAAACCAGTATGAGAATACATTTACAGGTTTTTTTTTTTTTTTTTTTTTTTTAAATAAAATAATTCAAAGCACTAGTAGATCGTCGGCCTCCTCTATACTTATAGCGTCGAAAAACGCTAGTCAATTGTAAACGTTGATACAATTAGGGTGAACTGGCCTCTTTTTTTCTCGATCGATAAAAAAAAAGGAAAAAGAAAAAGAAAAAAAAAGAGAGAAAGCACAGTAAAAGGTTCGTGGTATAGCGAGAGGTGGGAATACCTTCGATAGTAATCGTATTTGAGAGGCCATTCGCGCTATGCGGATTTTAATCGATCATGATACATCAGCAAGTTTGCCCTGCGAGGGAGTTCGTAGGATAATTATAAGCAAAGTACGAGGATACAACGAAGATGTTACTGAAGGGATTTTATTAAAGACTACATTATTAATAATCAATATGCCAGTGATTACTTTGATAATTACTTGATAATAAATTCTTACGATGAATTTTGCAGTAAACAGTCTTATAATGGGCTTTAATAAATCCTTGGTCTCATAACAATTATAATAAAAATACATCGTTACACAATTAAAGAAATATAAAGCTCAGCGACTCGCGTAGATTATTTCTTTAGGATAAATTGAAAAGAAGCTATTGTTTAAAGTGTGGAACACGCGTAAAACTATTATTTTTGCTGTCGGGCAGAAAATAAACATCCACGACTTAAATACGTTCAAATTCTAATAATCGCCACGATTCGCACAGGCGATCAATCTCGTTGAGAACGCCTTCCAGTAGTTTCAGCTCGAACTATTATTTTACCTATAATCACTATTGTTATTTACTCTAGATGACAGTAAGCACGAAAGTATCTTAAGATGTTTTAAGTAAGTTTCGTCAATACACGCTCTTAATTGATTTAACTTAGATGAAATATAGTATAATGTACGAGTGTACTCCAACATGGCACGGAATCAAATATTTACAAGCTCGTATCATCACCACGAGACCGCGATAATTTCTCAAAGCTCGGAATGAAGAATCCGCTTGGAAAGATTATGAACAGAATCGAGAAGATCGCCACAAGAGACTCCCTCGGTAGCGTCTGCTATACCCCCTCTTACCCTACCCTTCCCACCCCACTCCTCACGATACGAGGAATTATAAGGGTCGTGCAAACGGCGACGCCCCATTATTTGCGTGGCATTACTTCTTTTTGGAGGGCCGCCCATTTTACGCACGGCGTTGCGGTCCGCCAATTGGAAAGTTAGCGACATTCCGACTAGTGTTCTCCACGAATACGCAATCCTCTTTACGTATTATGCGCGATGGATATCGCTCGTGGGAATCGCGGTATTGAGGACGTCACCTTGGCCTCTGCCCTCAACTGATGCTCGCTGACCAGGTCGGGATTTGTAGAGGACTCGCACCAAGAACTTCGCATCGTCGTTGTGGAGAGTCGTCAGTGCGCGCGTTTTAATAATCGAATCTTTTCGTGCTCTTTTAAAATATAGGTGTTCGGCCTCCGCGTGTAGCTGGAACTTTCAAATTCCGTTCGAACGACTGTTGATTGCATGGATCTTCGGCTTGGTCTATATGTTTTTGCACGAGATGTAAATGACCGTTGGCCGGAGACTCGTAGAAAGAAAAGTGAGACCGACGTAAGCACTCGGTAGAAAAATATCGTTCCGGTTATGTTGCGAATGATAGAAACGGCTTTTTTAGATTGTTTTAAATAATTATTTTTAAAATTTTAATATCTAGCCATAATTTTGTATTTATTTATTTATTTATTTATTTTTTACCATTATTTTTTCTATAATTATTATTTTTATTAGTAGTAGTACTAGTAGTAGTAATGGTATTATTAATACGTTTATAAGTATTGAATAAGCGTTATTTAGGGTAATATTAAGGCTCGCCTATGTCCCAGTAGAGTAAGTGATAAGTTTCAGAACAATATTAAATTTACTATGAAAATATTAAAGTTCAAGGCGTTTCGATTTTCTTTGAAAAATCGTGAAAAAGGAGTGAGATTAAGAATAAGCAGGGACAGGCACGAATGCGCATACTTTTCTTATTTATATTACGTTATTTATATTGCAAAATGAACGCTTTTATTTACAGATCAACAAGATAGATCGAAGGGGTTCGAAGAGTCCGGTGCTCAGAATACGGAAAAATGGCGCAGACAGGTGGGGATATTGGCGACTCCGCCCGGGGGTAGCTTTCCCACGCAGAATGCCGGCCCGGTTAGATTCGAGCCTCCCTCGGTACCGGTTATTTTCGTACTCGGTAATTATGTATTTGTACTTTTACATTTTTAGCACATTTGTTTATATGCTAAGTAATCACAAATTATTATCTTATCGCGATAATACTTTAATTTAATGTATTTTACGAACAGGTAGAAGATTGAGTAGGGACTATCATGCATCCTCACCAATTTAAGATTGCGAAGCATTTGTAATGAATCGATTTGTAATTCGATTATATTCATAATTAATGTTTTGATAAATTTTAATTGAAGAACGAAAAGATATTAGGAACATTTTAACTCGTTTTACGAAAGATACTTTAGTATTTTAATTTTTTTTTAAAAAAATCATTGAATTACTTCCTTTTTAAAGAACGAGCACAAGCATTATATAATGATAATAAAAAATAATGCTTAAGCGCGATTAAAATGAGAAAATTATGATTTAACAGGAGGTCCTGGCAGTGGTAAGGTGACACATTGTGACAATTTCACGCAAGAGAAGAAGGGACTGGTTCACATAAATATGACGGATTTACTGCAGCAGTATGCTTTGGGTAATGGTGAGTATTAGAAAAATAATTGAATTGATTGCTTATTTTAGAATTAGACAGCGAAACATTCCAAAAGCTTTATATTTTATGTATAAAATTACGAAAATAATAGTCGAAATAATAATAGTATGTAAATATTACTGTGGCAAGTGATTTTTCATCTACTTCAAATAATATTTATGAATTTTAAGTGTAGCCAAATATTTTAAAAGTAGGAAGCTAAAGTAAAAAAAAAGTGATTTATCCATTATCATAGAAAAATAATTTTAAAAAAGCAAAATTTTTTATAAATCGTTTCGTGCTTATGCTTGAAATTGAATAAAAGGTACATGGTTCATTGAACATTATATAAAATTGAATGTAATTATAATTGTAATTGAATAATTTCGATAGAGGTAGACAGAGAGGACTTAAGCATGGAATATAAAAATTTTAATTTTTTAAAAGAATAAGAAGAATTTAAAAGAATAAATTTTTTAAAAGAATACAATATTTTTCTCTTATACTTAACAAAAACTCGAAATTCCGTCAGGGTTATGCTATTTCATATAATAGACATATACATTTCAAATACATATTCACGAGGTTGAAAAGACGACTACGAAGACAAGTACCTTTTTATTACATACTTATGCCTCTACGTCCACGTGTAAACATAAACATAGATAATTTCACAAAAATGACTAAGTAATTTCTGTGCCCGTGGTCAATATAAGAATAGTCTCGACCTAAATTGATTTTAACGCGAGATCGATAAGTAATAGAATATTTAGTTGTACAATAAAGATACCACATTGACTTTATAAAATGTTGAGAAATCTGAATTTACAAGTGTACTGTTGCTATAAATTTGATGAAAATGTTCCAAATGAGCTATAATGCCGTTAACAATAATTAAACGACAACTCAACATAATATTCTACGCCTCTACAACTCATCTATAAACTGACCTAAAAAATTACTGGTTACGCTGTTTTTTCTTATATTTATTTTAACGCGATGATTTTTAATTGCTTTATACATGTTGCCAAGATCATGCAATTCAGTTGTAAAGTTAAAAAGGCATTACTAGTTGAAGTAAATGTTGTGCATATGCTGTTGAGTGATAACAGTATCTTTCTTTATCGAAGATATGTGAAAATACATTTTTATTCATCGTTTTGTTTACGACAAATATTGATTATAAATTTTATTTTATATTGTTACTTTATAATTGTCGAATTTTAAAACCAAATTCAAGCAACTAATTTTTAAATGTTTTTTATACACTATACACAAAATATGAATCAACATTTTAGTTGAAGAGAAATAATTAAAATTCAATGATTTATGAACCAAATTTGTTCAACATTCACTATCCCTCAATAGGCCACTTTGGCTCACATAATTAATATTAATAAAAAATATAAAATTCAGCGTAATAGCTGATTTTTGCGAATAGAGATTGATTGGGCATATTAATGAGCTTTGAGTAGAATAAATAAGTAATATATTTATTAGTAATATATGAGTATTTAGTAATATATAGTATTAAGAAATCGTATTTGCAATGCAGCGTCGATGCCGTTTTTAATTTACGGTATTCTCTCTGAAGTTAATTGTACTCATTCATTAGGTCTTTTAGTTCATAGAAATGAAAATATATTTGTAAAGACTAAATAAATTAAAAATAATTTTAACACATCATATATAGTATTTAAAAGCAATAACAGTTAAAATAATTCTGAAAATTATAATTATCTTTATATATAAATATAAATTTGTACCTTAATAATAAATAAAAAATGACAAAAAATTTACACTTGCATTTGTAAATGCCAAGTTGTCTTTAATCCTCGAATTGTTTATTCATTATCGAAGAGAGTATTTCTATGTGATATAAAACTATTTTTATATACTTCATGTAATATTTATTTTGTTTTCTTCGCAAAAATTGAAAATACAGTAAATTATTACATTATGGGTTATGAGTAATTCACGATTGATAGGAAAATAGAGAATAGAACTATTAGTCGCTGTAGATGATCTTATCGCCTATTATTGAAAATAGTATCGATTAAACGACTAGTGTGTGAGTAAGAAAATGAGAAAGTAAGATATGTATTTAATCTGGAATTAAGGATTAGCCTATATAATACAAGTATTGAGCTTGCGTTAAATTATTTCCCAGTATTTGGGATCGGGATATCCTCTGAACTTTCTCTCTAAACCAGTAGATACCTAAAACTCGTCTGTTGGAACTATCGATGATTACTGAGAATGAAAGATAATCAATATGTTATCACGATGTAGAATAAGAATATGAGAATGTCGAATCTTTATAGTTGAAGCAGTAATATCAATGTGAGTTTTAATATTGTTTGGCGAAATTAGGAGACTAAGTTTTATGCTTAATTAATTCTTAATTAATACATTTTATGCACTGGTAATATAATATATTATCGTTATAATAGTCGTTCCCTTTTTCCTGTAAATTACTAATATACCTTATGTCTACTACTATGGTTATATATAAAAGTATATTATAATAAAAAATATATAAATAAAATAAAATATAACAGTATAATATTTTAAACAAAATTTTATTTCCGGCCATTTTAATAGCCTAATCATAAAAATGTGATAATACACGCTTGCCACTTTATGATTTCATACTAATTATGAATCAAAACAATAATTAAATATAAAAGCATAGGTTACTTAGCACAAAGAAAATCGTCTGTACAAATATGATTTAATGCATATTTTAATTTGAAACCATACATGAAAAGATAATCTTAGCTGTACAATTGCAAAATAGGACGTGTAAGTTTGATTATAAATTCATTTATTTTTTATTTTGTATATATATATATTCACAGACATAAATATTTTATCATAAGTATAGTTAACATTAAATTTAACCTAAATCGTTGATGACATCATCAAAAAAATTTCTGTAGAAGGAAACGACCATATGAATATTAATAAGTCGTGGATCTCGATCTGCCAATGACCTTGGAACTGTTCCTTTGTTAATGCCTATAAGAATATTTTGAAAAAAAAGCGGTCCGCCACTATCACCCTAGAACAAATATTACAAACACCTGTATTTTTATATATTTTTCCGTAGTACTTCAAATATGAGAAATTGAAATATTTGATAATAAATTTACATATAATTCAAACAAAATTAAATCTAGACAATTTTATTTTTCTGCACAGCGAAACGCATGACTTATATTTTAAATAATTACGCGTTTAATAATAAAAAACAATTATAATGAATTTTATACAGATTATGTTTTTTAGAATTCATGTTGTTTTTTAAACAAAAATGGGATACAAAGTTTTATCTGGTTTGAGAAATTGTTCAATTTTACAGTGTAATAATGCCGTAAATTTCCTTTTTCTCATATTCCAATCTGAAATAATGCAAAGATATGTAGAAGCTTTGTTGTCCTTTACGTAGAAAAGATTGAAGCATTCGCATCATCTTTAACTATATTTGTTAATAAATAGGAATGAAACAAAGAATAATCCAGAAAAGAAAGTATAATTGAAAGCTTTTGAAGGCCAAGAACTGAATGCCAAAAAAAAAAAATAATAATAATGAATCGTCTTAATAAATAGTGTATCTAAATTGTAAAACATAATCAATAATAAGGAATTTTAAACGAATTAATTAAATGATTAATCAAATTAAATGAATGTTTAAAAATAATTATCAAAAAAATCTTAAAAAAATAATTATTTTACCTAATATTGTATATAATATTAAAGCTATAAATGAATATTTATATATAAATATTTTTAAGATATAATTTTTGTCAATTATATTAGCTAACGATTAATTGGATTTATCTAAGTAAGCGCTTTTCTCTTTTTAATATTTATTTTCCCGATTGCTTTCTATCTTTATGAAAGCCAAATCAAATTCTAAATCAATTATAAACCACATCAATGCAAATATGCAGTTATACCACACTCTGTAATGAAAAAATTATTATATATATTGTTTATTAGTTATAAAATTCTTTCTATGGGCGATAGACTGTAAATAATTGTTCATATATATATATATATATGTATGAATAATAAATAAATTATTTTAAATATATTTAATAATTAAGATTGTGATAATTTATAATATTTATTTATTAATGTGAAATTAATATAGTAGTCAATTGCTAAAATATTATTTGATCCTTACCAACTCACAATCATATTTATATAAAGAAATTATTACTTACATCGTTCAATAGCGTATAAGGCTCTGCTACAGAACAAAATATTTGCCTTTTATCAACAACCAAGTCATCTCCTAAACGTGTTAATCGTTGATTGCAATTTTTATTATTTATAATTGTTAATTTTGCTATTTTCAATTGTGAATTATATGAAGAAGTATTGGTTAGACCCCAACCAGCTGTGGATGCTTGAAAGTTATTAAATGAACGTATAGGGATGTTGGACAATGTTATTGGTTCGATCCTATTGTCTACACTATTCAATAGCTAAAAATATATATTCTATTTAATTTACAGATGATTTTATTTGCAAAGTAAAAAGCGCATTGTAAATTATATTGTAATGCTATGCAGAAGAGTTAAAAAAAAAGTATTTAATTACTTTGAAAATTAATTTACCCTTATAATAGCCACGTCATTAGCTGGAAAAATAATCTTTTTATCTTTAATTCTCGACCACTGGTCAAATGTCGTCCACCAAGCTATATTATATTTCAAACACTGTGTTAACTCGGAGGATCCGACGACAATTTGTATCATATCAGTCTCCTCGAAAATAACACAGTGCTCCGCAGTTACCACATCTTGCCTACTTACGAGACTTCCTGTACACAAATGATTTCTCGATCGGATCCTATTTGATTCAGTAACTCGCATTAAGGACACAACAAATGGAAATTCGTTTGCTTCCGCGTCTCGAATATTGTGACCAATTAAGGCTTTCATATTGACTAAGAAATATTGGTTACCTGATAACATTTTTTTTATATAAATAAATACTAAAGTCTGTCGTTCAAAATCTTTAATTTTTCTATAAATATATAACAATTTTTTCTACTTACTAAATATAATATAGCAAATAGAACTGAAATAAATTTGGATCCGCATACTAAAAATAAAATTAATGAAAAAAATCACACAAATTACATGAAAAGCTGAATATCTGTAAATCGTAAATGTAATAAGAGTACGTGATTAACATTTAATTGAAGCAATGTAAATATAACATAGTAAATGTTCTGAATTAATTAAAGAACAATTAATTTTTAAGAAAAATACAAATCAAGTTACAATCTGTATTAGATTCACAAAACATAAATTTGTAGAAATATTTTAAAATAATTTTGTTGATATAATAATACATTGGTAATTTAATTTAACGTTCACTCGTATATTGAATTATGTATGCAGTGGTACATTATAATACAAATTTTGAAATCGAAATTATGAAAGAACCGCTAATTAAAAAGTATCCTAATCAATAATACATTCTATGATTAGATTGCTGTAACATAAAATGTCAACACTTACATGCAAAAAGAATAATATTAAATATTTATACAGCGGTGAATCACAAATATACTTAGAAATATCTAATCTAATTCTCATAACAACAAGATATCCTTACACAAAAAGATAATTTGGTGCCTATTTATTATTAATTATGTATGAAAGATAAGCATAAAATATATTTTTAAATACATTCTAGATGTATGCCTTGTCTAGAAAATTTATAATAAATATTATTAGTCAACGTTAAAAAATATATTAATTTTATAGTTGAAAAATAAATTTATATACAATATAAGATTACAATATACACGAATATAAAATAAATATTTTCAAAAATAGAATTTCAAGAATAATTTTCAACATAAATTTTATTTTAATTACTACATTGATAAAGTAATATGATATAAATTAAATAATACATTAAAATATATGAATTAGTTTGTCATACATAAATTTTAACTCACTGATACTAATTCTTACCTAAGGTTAAACAATATCTCTCCCTCTCTTTCTTTCTTTTATACACGCGCACGCCTTTATTCATGCCTCCGAAATATTTAAAAATTTTTAAAATATGTTAAATATTATAATAAATAATATTTAAACACAGATCCATAGATATCTTTGTGTGTGTGCGTGTACGTAGGTAGGGGTTTGTTAATGAGAGAGGGAGAAGCTTTGTATGTTTAAACTTAGTTCAGAACCAATTTAACAAACTTTCACGTAATGTGTTCATCTTTATTACTATTATTACTATTATTATTATTACTATTATTACTATTATTATTATTGCTATTATTATTATTATTATTATTATTAAACATTATAGTTTGCAAAATAAAATAGATAAGCATAAATAATAGTGCTCAATAAATATTACTGCTCACTCAGAAATTTTTCAACTTCAATGCATACATGAGCAAACTGTTGCAATTTCAGTTTGATAATCGCAAATAATAATCATCAGAATATCTATATATTAACACTTGTATGACACTTTTACAAAATTTACTATTTTATCACAAACTCAAGACACTCATAAAAAAATGATTGAAATAACGAACTGGCATATGGATATTCACGACAAGGTGATTATTCTGTATGAAATGTGGACAAGTACCCCTATTAATACCTATTAAAATGTTGTGAAGCAAAAGTGGACCACCACTATCACCCTAAAAGAAATATTATGTATAAATGAAAAGTATATATATATATATATATATATATATATATATATATATATATATATATTTATATATATATGAGTGTTGAGTGTTAAATATACACCGTATAGAAATACTATTTATATTTATTTTTAAAAGGAAATATTTCAAAATCTGTAATAAAAATTTTTAGGTAAAATTTTATTTAATATAAATAAAAATCTTAATTGTTTTATCAGTCTTTCGAGTTTTAAATAGCAATTAAATTCTAAAAAAATAAAAAAAGATACTCGCCTCCGTCATTAGTACGTAAGGGTTTCCTATAGTGCATAAGGCTTGCCGAACATCAAAAGTTATTTCATCCTGACTAAGATCAGAAATTATGTGTTGACAGTCATCGTGGGTTAAGATTGTTACATTTGCCACTTTCATATGCGGACTAAAATCCGTTTCATTAGTTGGACTCCATCCTACCATCGTAACCTCAGCCCCATAAAGATTATAATTCATTATGTTAGACAATTGTATGGCAGGTAATGGTTCCGGCATTCGGCGTATTAACTAAAATATCAAATATTTTCATAGACATTTATATGAAGAAAATCTATTTGCTTTTTAGTAAATATTGTTACAAATGTATATTTCACTATTATGAAACAAATTTTATCAAATATCTCTCCAAATTACCCTTACAACAGCAACATCATTTATGTCAAATTCAATTGGTACATTATTAGCAACAGCCCATTGTTCATAGCTAATCCACCAGTAAATGTAAAAAATGTCACAATTTCTCAAGTCAGTAGAACCGACATAGATTGCAGTGGTCAAGGGCTGTGCAACGACAATACAATGTTCAGCAGTTATGACATAATTTGAACTAATGAGAGTTCCTGTACATATATGATCTTCAACTGGATTTGCATTGAAAATTCTAAGATGCATCAACGAAACAACAAAAGGAAATTCCTGTACATAGGCATTTCTAACGTTTTCTCCAATTAAAGGTTTTGCATTAACGACGAAATAATTACTACCTAATAGACAGAAACTATTATAATAATTTTGTGATCTATTATTCACTGCTCCACAAAAGATTTTTATTTTATCCAACACAAATATTATATTAAATGATTGTTCATACTTACAACATATTAAAAAGTAGCCCAATAACATATATATCCGTATTTGCATACTGAATATAAAACAGATAAAACCTAAAATAGGATATGTATGAAATAGTAAATTTTAAAACACTAATATTAATTGTTAAAATTACATGAACATTAATTTCAAAATACAAACATATTTATATAAATATTACCAACCGTGATTTTGTATACACAAAATTCTAATGAAACTCGAAGTATCGCCCTTTTTTGTATTAAAAGAATGGAAGTAATTTTTATTCTAAGTAAAGAAGTTCTGCAATATAAATTTTAATTTATCAATTTATTTTGTGCAAAAATATGATAATTTAAACATTAACATCGATATATGTCAATGA
>NW_011948451.1:424299-491699 GCF_000503995.2 Ceratosolen solmsi marchali
ATATATATATATATATATATATGCATACCAAAGCGGATTTTAAGATAAAAAATAATTAAAACTTATGTGTCTGTAGAAATGAAATTTCTCATTTATCTTAAATTTAATTATTAAATATATAAAAATATATATTGAATAACTACATAATGAACGAAAGGTACGGTCGATGTGAAAATACATTGATATTATACATTGTTTATCAAAATTGAAAAACCATGATTGATAAGCACTAAAAGTTAATTATGGCTGATTGTTATAATTAGATACAAATAATGTAGTACATAAACATTATTAAAATATTTCTATTCTATTGGCTTTATTATATATTAATACTGCAAGAGCACAATCATTTGCAATTATATGCAAGTTAAATTCCAGAATACAAGCAATTATTATTTACTTCAATATATCACACTTGAAATTAGTATCTTAACGATATTACGGATAATTAATTACAGCATGAAGAAAGGATTTGTAATAAGAAATAGCCATATGTATATTAACTAATTCCGGATGATCTTCGTGGATGGTGCCAGGAGTCGTTCCTTTATTAACACCTACAATAGAATTTCTAAACAAAATCGGACCGCCACTGTCACCCTAGAACAAACATGTGTGGGCGTATGTGTACGCATGCGTGTGTATTATTAATTATTTAACAGAAACTTTATAAAAGTATACATATTTTTAAAAAATATAATATGTTCTACTGACAATACTTTATACTTTTACATCTAAGAGCTAAAGAAAGTAAAAAATACTCACATTGCGTAATAATACAAATGGTTCTGCTGCTGTGCACAGGGCTTGTGTACCATCAAGTTCAACTACTTGATTTACTAGTCTTGTGATACGTTGCCTACAATATTCATTTTCTAGCACAACTACTTTGGTCTTTTTTAATAAAGGACTGAAATATGATGAATTGCTCTGACCCCATCCTACTATCATTACCTCAAGGCCATACAAGTCCTCATTGGTTGTAGTAGGAATACACGCTGGAACGATTTGAAGGGGTACAGATGTACGTAACTACAAAAGTGATATTTCTCTGATATATCAGTGATTCTTCTCTGATACATGAAATACAACGGAACTTTTCGTAAAATGAAAGTTACTTTTGCATCTGTTAATTATCATAAAACACTAAAGATATTTGTTGAAAATATAATTTACCCTTATACTAGCTATATCGTTTACTTCAAATGGATAATTAATATGCAAAAGGAAAGCCCATTGTTCAAAAGTAATCCACCAGTGTATGTAATAAGATTGAGCACATCTCAAATCATTCGATCCAGCAACAATTTTAACTCCAATAATACTTTCAGCCAAAACACAGTGCTCAGCTGTTACGACGTCTCGACGTGTAATGAGTGTTCCTGTACAAGCATGATCATTGACTGTATTAGTATTGTAAATATTTAGTCTCATCATTGATACAACATAAGGAAATTCATTTTCTTCTGCATCATTAATATTATTTCCGTACAAAGCTTTTGAATTGACGATGAAATAATTGTTACCTAGTAAGAAGAGTATTTAAATAAACACTACGTTCTATTATCTAATCGGGTACTTTTTATTTTAAAATTTTTAAGAAATTTGTTTATACTTACAAAATATTATGTAAAAGATAAAAATGAGATAATTCCGTATTTGCATACTTAATACAAAGTTGATAAAAATCATAACGGTAATGGTGTATGGATAAAATAATAAATTTTTAAAGGCTGAATATTATAGAAAATTTTTTTAAAAGTATAATGCCACTACATAAGACAATTATAGTTAACTTATACCGTAACATAATTTATTCAAAAAAATTTTATCATTAAAAGAATAGATAGAATACTATTCTATTCTATGTAAAGAAGTTCTGCAATATAAATTTTAATTTATCAATTTATTTTGTGCAAAAATATGATAATTTAAACATTTTAACATCGATATATGTCAATGAAGACTGAAGGCACAACTGACAACTATAAGCTATGTATCGAATAATTAATATTCTATGTAAAAATTTATTAGAATCATTGCAATTAAAAAAGTAGTAATTTTTAAAAAGTGTAGAATAGCTTAATATAATATTCATTATAAACATTGTCACGTAATGCTGAAAAATAGATATATAACACTTATGGAATGCATGAACGAATTAATATATTTACAACAAAAAACATGATAAAATATTTTTAATCGTTTCAATCGATATTATTATTCATAATATTTAATAAACAAATCCTAGCCAGAATCGATATATTTTATAACCTAAAATGATACTAAAATGAGAAAGTTGCAGGAACAGAAATAATTTTTGTATGCATAAAAATTTTTAACATCTATATAAGTATATTGAGAATTAAAAAATTTTTAAAAATTAGCTATATGTAAATATTTCATTTCATATTTCTATATAAATAGAAGATAATTCTTGTATAGAGATACAGTTATATAAAAATTTATTAATTGTTATACATACCTAATGTTTTATAATAATTACAAGACATTTAAATTAGTACCTGCATGCTGAATACTATATGATAGAACTATCAATAGGATAGACTCCTGATTTATTATAAAATTGCTTAAAAATCCAAGTATTATAGAGAAAAGTATAATAATACAATGCCTTTATGTACGAAAATCTCACATATTTTATATCGAAATTATATTACAAATACATAAATATCATCAAATATGATTTTCATAAGTAGAAATATCATATCATTTATAAATACATAATATTTTCCGTAATACAAAAAAATGAAATAAAAATTGTGTACACTATGTAAAACTATTGGTATAATATAAATTACAACATATCCATTTAATCGGTTCTCAAATATTAAATGATAGTTGTTTGCTGATATATACCAAAGAAAGAAATATAAAAGACTAAATAATTTTTAAATATAGGAATGCCATTTTTTTATCGAATACTTTATCATAGTAATTCAAAAATTTGAAATTAAGGACAATGAACATGAAAGAGAACTACCAATAAAAAGCAATATTTTGAAAATAATTTCTGGATTCGCACATTTAAGACAATGATTAAAAAAAAAAAAAATGTAAGCGCTAATATTCAGAAAAATAAATAAAAGTTATAAATAAATAATTCCGAAATTATTGTCACGTGTATATTTTTCTAAGTATCCATATAAAATTATTCGTCGACTAATATAAATTATATACATACGTAAAACGATAAATTCGAAAAGTTGATTAGTTTTCACCGTTTAAAACATTAATAAAATGATAGACTTAATGTAGAACTGAATATCTGTATTATTATATTATATCTAAGATAAATACGAGATCGCCTAACCCTGATAATGGCGATGAATTAATTACATATGATCTAAAAAAAAATACGTACAATCGAACAATTATTTTTAAAATGTAATAGCAATAATAAATTTAATAAGCGGATATACATTCTTGCTATAATTGAATTATTTTCTAACTAAATAATATAATCTTTCGATACAATGTTATATTTAATAATATATTAATGTCTTACAATTAAATATAAAGCATTTTATAATACATAAAATATTTATTAATAGAATCATTATTTTCAGAATATTATTATTTACTATTAAATTTACTTTAAACGGTCTTAGGGTAAAAACAAAAAAGGTCGTTCCTCTTATTCTTACTCACGCTTTTATGTTAGCAGTTCATACACTCATTCAATAATAAAATTACATAAGTTTCTTCTATTATTCAAACATTATTCTACTGACATATCAATTCAATAACGGTTGCAATCTTACCAACAGCAAATAAATATCATTTCCTTATATCAAATGATAAGATATCGATCGTAATTAGTTGCTTAATACGTGTGTCAATTGAAATTGCCATTAGCTGTAAAATTCATGTAATACAAGCATCGCCATATATATATAAAAAAAAGCGACTTACAAATTTTGTATACTTATAACGAGGATTGACGAACGCGAATTCTTATCATTACGCAAATTCAAATATATGAAAATCCATATTATACATCCTTACAATTTTTCAATGTTTGCTTAATTCTAATATTACTTCAGTAATAATTGAGCACTTCGTTTACGACATTTTAGTTCTTCTTTCGATTTCCTTTCCCTCCTCATAATACATTAACACTGCTATAGATTATATTCATTTTGTCAGCTATTACATCGAGGCTATTGGAATTAGTCTATATTTAATCAATACCGTGGAATTCAAAGAATTAATCTTATATCGATTATTCTCCAATAATTTCCTAACATTTCCAAACATTTGATTTTTACACAGACTATCTATAAGTATCGTAAAAATACTCTTTTTCTCGATTTGCAATATAAAATATATTTATTTATTATAGTTTTTCAACAAAAATCCGCGAAACAAAGTTTTAACATCATATTTTGTTGATACATAATGAACAGAATAATTATTATTTAAAAATCTTAATATAAAATAAAATATCCCTTGTACATTTATTATTTATATTAACTGTTATATATGAATTCTTATTGAACAATAATTGATAATCTGACTAACGCATTAACTAATCTTAATAACAGATATATCTGAGTTGGCTAATTTCATCAATGTATCAGTTCTTTATAAATAGTATTTATTATATAATTTCCAATAATTTCTAACTGTAATTCAACGATGCAAGCATTAATTTACCTATTCCAATTTATCATATTCCAAGATTAATAATACTGTATCAATTTTACGCTATAAACATTATTCGTAAAAGAAAGTCCTTGTAATAATGTACAGACATGTGCAAATTTACTTGATTTGGATCCTGATCCTCGAGATTATTTGGACAAGTTCCTTTATTAATACCTACAATATAATTTCGAAACAATAGCGGACCTCCACTATCCCCCTAGACAACGTTATTATTTATTATTGTTAGAGTAGTTATCGGTTAAATTGAAAGTCAATATATATAATTCTTAATAATTGAAAATAATTTTCTGCTCTGAGATACAGACAGGAAAACAATTATAATATTCTACCATGAATAATTATTATTATTCATGAAATTGATTGTTGTAAACGATTTATTATTATTAATCAAACAATATAATAGATACTTACATCGCCTAATAATACAATTGGATCTCCTTCTGTACATAGGGCTTGCCTACTATCCAGATCAACTTCTTTCTTTAGAAGCTTACTAATTCGTTCCCTACAATGTTCGATATCTAGAATTTTTACTTTGGATTTTTTCAATAATGGACTAAAATATGTCTTATTATATTCTCCCCACCCTACTATCATTACTTCCTCCCCATATAATTCATGGTTGGTTATAGTAGGAATATGCGCTGGAACGATTCCAAGGGGTACAGCCCTAGTTAACTAAATATAATATCTTCGTTAATATTTTCTGATGAATTTAATACAATAGAAATTTATATGAAATAAAAATCAGTGGAGCATGATTATATGACTATCGACCACTGATCGAAATTTAAAAACATTTAATTTACCCTTATATTAGCTATATCGTTTACTTCAAATGGAATAAATAAGTTTAACTTCAAAGCCCATTGTTCGTAGGTAATCCACCATAATATATAAAATGATTGACAGCGTCTCAAATCATTCCATCCAGCAACAACTTTAATTCCTACAACACTTTCAGACAAAACACAGTGCTCAGCTGTTACGACGTCTCGACGAGAAATGAGTGTTCCTGTACAAATATGATCATTGACCGAATGAACACGAAATATATTCATTCGTATTAGTGATACAACATATGGAAATTCATGTTCCTCTGCATCTTTAATATTACTTCCGTACAAAGCTTTTGAATTAACGATGAAATAATTGTTACCTAGTAAGAAAAGTATTTAAATAAACACTACGTTCTATTATCTAATCAAGTACTTATTAATTTAGAAGTTTTAAGAAATTTGTTTATACTTACAAAATATTATGTAAAAGCTATAAAAGAAATAAATTCGTATTTTCATACTGAGTACAAAATAGATAATAAAAACGTAATAGATATGCTCTGTGTACAAAAAAAAAAAGTATTTAAAAATGACGAATATTATAAAAAAATCGTTAAATAATACAATTTCGTTACATAAGAAAATTATAGATATCGTATACCGTAACATAATTTCCCGAATATTACCAACCGTGATTTTGTATACACAAAATTCTAATGAAACTCGAAGTATCGCCCTTTTTTGTATTAAAAGAATGGAAGTAATTTTTATTCTAAGTAAAGAAGTTCTGCAATATAAATTTTAATTTATCAATTTATTTTGTGCAAAAATATGATAATTTAAACATTTTAACATCGATATATGTCAATGAAGACTGAAGGCACAACTGACAACTATAAGCTATGTATCGAATAATTAATATTCTATGTAAAAATTTATTAGAATCATTGCAATTAAAAAAGTAGTAATTTTTAAAAAGTGTAGAATAGCTTAATATAATATTCATTATAAACATTGTCACGTAATGCTGAAAAATAGATATATAACACTTATGGAATGCATGAACGAATTAATATATTTACAACAAAAAACATGATAAAATATTTTTAATCGTTTCAATCGATATTATTATTCATAATATTTAATAAACAAATACTAGCCAGAATCGATATATTTTATAACCTAAAATGATACTAAAATGAGAAAGTTGCAGGAATAATTTTTGTAATCATAAAAATTTTTAATATCGATATATATTCGAAACTGTTTGATTTCCTGGTTAGAACTGCCAATGTTTCAATAGCTTTATAATAAATTGCCGCCCGCCCTAGCGGTTGCTTGGGAAGGAGTTAAGTGGAGGGGCTGTCGAAACATGTAGTACGTGCAAACTTCGTTCACATATGGTTAATTAACAATGACATTAGTAATGAGCTGAATTCACTTCTCATAGAAGAGTGTAGACCCTGTCATTTCGCAACGATGCAGATGCTCCTTGATTGTGACGATGTTATTGCTGATCTTGTAAGGATCATCAATGGATACTGCATGCTTCTTGGTAAGGAGTATGCCCCTAGTTGTGTGCATAACGTGACGTCTGCTAATGTTGTAAAGACTAGCAAGAATATGCAGATGTTCCTGGAAAAGACGTGTAACTTGAATGCTGATATGGAATACCTCCTGATAATATGCTTCTTGTAGTCGACTATTTTCTCTTGTGGCAGTCAGCACCCTTGACTATTTGTTAACTGTTGCGCACTGTTGCGCATGATCAATGACAAGAGTTGAAAAGTGTGAGTGTCATGGGAGAATGGCAGGACACTTGTTTTCTTGGGTGAGTGAAGCTCTATCGAGTCTTCCACCAAACCTAATTATTCCTTGTCAGGGAATTTTTGGAATTTACTTTGTTTTGGGTAATTGAGCCTTGGAGTGTAGAACCCCTAGTTCGTGTGAAAAATATGCCGTATGAATCGCCTTTATCCAGAAGATCCTTGTCCTTTTCAAGGTATCCGTGATTATCAGGAAAGTGGGCGACAGCTGTTGGTTTTTTCTTAATCCTGTGACAATTGTGAGGCAGAGGGCAGTCGTTCGCAGCAACCTTTCGAGTGTTGAATATCTGTGTATGAGGTTTCAGTGATATTGTGTCTTGGGTACTGTGGCTAGTAGTGCGGCGCTGGGACGTGCTTCCTGTTGACATCGTTTGCCGTTCAGCGTTGGCTGAGATGCCCATGATTCTGTCGATTTGATCAATGATGGTCCAGCCCAGCACAATGGATGTTCTAGTAGTTGTGATGCATTAATAATGCCTCGTGACGCGCAATCTTCTGGGTTAGATTTTCCAAGGACATATCTCCAGTACGCATTCGGGGTAAGATCCTGAATGATGGAAACTGTGTGTTTCTTACAAATTCTTTCCATCTTGATGGATAAGATTTTATCCATGATTTTAATTACCCGGAAGTCTGTACAATGATGGGTTTCTTCAACGTCCATCTTTAGTGTGGATAGAACGCAATGTGTTACTTTCGTTTTAAGTTGTGCTGCAGCTAGTTCCGATCTTGGTTACAGTAGTTGGCTTAAGGGCTGCTACTTTACATAAAAATTTTTAATATCGATATATATTCGAAACTGTTTGATTTCCTGGTTAGAACTGCCAATGTTTCAATAGCTTTATAATAAATTGCCGCCCGCCCTAGCGGTTGCTTGGGAAGGAGTTAAGTGGAGGGGCTGTCGAAACATGTAGTACGTGCAAACTTCGTTCACATATGGTTAATTAACAATGACATTAGTAATGAGCTGAATTCACTTCTCATAGAAGAGTGTAGACCCTGTCATTTCGCAACGATGCAGATGCTCCTTGATTGTGACGATGTTATTGCTGATCTTGTAAGGATCATCAATGGATACTGCATGCTTCTTGGTAAGGAGTATGCCCCTAGTTGTGTGCATAACGTGACGTCTGCTAATGTTGTAAAGACTAGCAAGAATATGCAGATGTTCCTGGAAAAGACGTGTAACTTGAATGCTGATATGGAATACCTCCTGATAATATGCTTCTTGTAGTCGACTATTTTCTCTTGTGGCAGTCAGCACCCTTGACTATTTGTTAACTGTTGCGCACTGTTGCGCATGATCAATGACAAGAGTTGAAAAGTGTGAGTGTCATGGGAGAATGGCAGGACACTTGTTTTCTTGGGTGAGTGAAGCTCTATCGAGTCTTCCACCAAACCTAATTATTCCTTGTCAGGGAATTTTTGGAATTTACTTTGTTTTGGGTAATTGAGCCTTGGAGTGTAGAACCCCTAGTTCGTGTGAAAAATATGCCGTATGAATCGCCTTTATCCAGAAGATCCTTGTCCTTTTCAAGGTATCCGTGATTATCAGGAAAGTGGGCGACAGCTGTTGGTTTTTTCTTAATCCTGTGACAATTGTGAGGCAGAGGGCAGTCGTTCGCAGCAACCTTTCGAGTGTTGAATATCTGTGTATGAGGTTTCAGTGATATTGTGTCTTGGGTACTGTGGCTAGTAGTGCGGCGCTGGGACGTGCTTCCTGTTGACATCGTTTGCCGTTCAGCGTTGGCTGAGATGCCCATGATTCTGTCGATTTGATCAATGATGGTCCAGCCCAGCACAATGGATGTTCTAGTAGTTGTGATGCATTAATAATGCCTCGTGACGCGCAATCTTCTGGGTTAGATTTTCCAAGGACATATCTCCAGTACGCATTCGGGGTAAGATCCTGAATGATGGAAACTGTGTGTTTCTTACAAATTCTTTCCATCTTGATGGATAAGATTTTATCCATGATTTTAATTACCCGGAAGTCTGTACAATGATGGGTTTCTTCAACGTCCATCTTTAGTGTGGATAGAACGCAATGTGTTACTTTCGTTTTAAGTTGTGCTGCAGCTAGTTCCGATCTTGGTTACAGTAGTTGGCTTAAGGGCTGCTACTTTAGTCTTGGAACACACTAACACAGTCAGAATGTTATTTGATTCGTGCACGGCTATGTATATGACTGCTGAGGTGCGTCGAAAAAAATCATGTAGTTCTAAGTGTGAGGTGTTCTTTATGTTAAGCCAACTGTGGTATTGTAATGTCAGTCAAGTTGGCGAGATCTCTTGTAATAGTCAGCCATCGTGCAGAAAGGTGCGATGGCAGTGGCTCGCGCAATTGGAGTTTGTGCAGCCACAGCTCCTGCATAAATATTTTGTCTTTATCACAACAGGTGACACAAAACCTAATGGATCAAATGTCTGCGCTACTTCGGGTAGGATAAGGCATTTAGTAATGTTATCATTTTGCTCCGACATCTTTTTTATCGTGAATGAAAAAATGTCTTGTGGCCGCTACGTCTTGACCGCCGTAATCCAAGAATTTTGGTAAAACAATCGTCGCACGTAATTGAGATAGTTGGATTATGACCCGCATTGATTGCAGTTATAACATCTTGGTGAATTGTATTCTAGTTTGCCAAAGGAAAACCGCCCGCCATGCAGAGGCCTCGTAACTGGAGTGTGACCTTGATTAATAATGTTCGGGAATATCTGCATTTACGAAAATGTCATCGACATATCTTCCGCGATTAATGGAAGGCACGGCAAGAGTGGGTGAAAGTGTAAGCGACTGTCGGCAACTGATAAGGTGCTTCTACTTGTTGTTCCTCTATCCCCAGGATTCTCCGAAGGTCCCAGTTAGCTTTGTGAATTTTGATCTGCCTGTACATTTTTGTAATATCGGTGGTAAAGAAATATCGTTGTCTTCGGATCCAAATCTGCTCAATCGCAGCGATGTAATTGGTCCTTTGGTGATGGTGACGATTTTGTTGGCGGGAATTGTAAGAATTAGCAAGGAGAGCCGAGCATACTCATTGAAGGGAGTACGATTTGTTTATGTGGTCTGTGCTAATGTTGTAAGGATTAGCAAAGAGTTGTGCTTACACAATTGGAGTAAGTATGGTTTAATTATGTAATAGTTACCCTTAATAGTGACTACTGGTATGTCTTCGTGATAATGAGTACTTCGATATCATGCTTCTCGTAGTCGAATATTTTTTTGTAATGCAGTCAATACCCTTCACTCTTTCTTAACTGTTACGCACTAGAGAATTGAACGTATGTTCCTTGTAATCCCTTTACTAAGAATAGCGTGGCTGAAGCGTGAATGACCGACTAAGATGAGTAACTCACTCGGAGGAGTAACTGACAACGTGGCTTGATGCGCGCTTCCTTAAATATCAAAGCGACAGCTAAGTTAGCTGGCAACAATGCTTAGGCGTTACTGTGAGAAGACTAAGAAGACTTCCAGAACGTTTGAGAATCTAGGCTTTGGAAGATTCGAGAATTCGACGAAAGCGAAGCTTTGGAAGGTTGGAGAATTCAATTGACGTTGCTATGCGGATACTAAATAAACATTGTCGGACGTTCAAGAATAAGCTAAACAAGTTTCGAGAATTCCGAAAATCTAATGTTTACAAATTTGAGAACTCGAAGGCTTATAAATTTCCGATAACCAAAGGTCTTGAAAAAATACTCCAATTCCGAACAAGTATAATACCACTACATAAGAAAATTATAGTTAACTTATACCGTAATATAATTTATTCAAAATTAAAATGAATAGAATACTATTCTATTCTAAGTAAAGAAGTTCTGCAATATAAATTTTAATATATCAATTTATTTTGTGCAAAAATATGATAATTTAAACATTTTAACATCGATATATGTCAATGATGACTGAGGGCACAACTGACAACTATACATAAAAAATGTAGTCCATAAACATTATTAAAATATTTCTATTCTATTGGCTTTATTATATATTAATACTGCAAGAGCACAATCATTTGCAATTATATGCAAGTTGAATTCCAGAATACAAGCAATTATTATTTACTTCGATATATCACACTTGAAATTAGTATCTTAACGATATTACGGATAATTAATTGCACCATCAAGAAAGAATTTGTAATAAAAAACAGACATATGTACATTAACTAATTCCGGATGATCTTCGGGGATGGTGCCAGGAGTCGTTCCTTTACTAACACCTACAATATAATTTCTAAACAAAAGCGGACCGCCACTGTCACCCTAGAAAATGTTATTATTTATTATTGTTATAGTAGTTATACGTTAATAAATATGAACAAAAACGTTATAAAAATAAACATGCTTTTAAAAAATATGATATGTTCTACTGACAATACTTTATCCTTTTACATCTAAAGGGCTCAAGAAAGTAAAAAATACTCACATTGCGTAATAATACAAATGGTTCTGCTGCTGTGCACAGGCCTTGTGTACTATTAAGTTGAACAACTTGATTTGATAGTCTTGTGATACGTTGCCTACAATTTTCTTTTTCTAGCACAACTACTTTAGCCTTTTTTAATAACGGACTGAAGTATGTTGAATTGCTCTGACCCCATCCTACCATCATTACCTCAACACCATACAAATTGTGATTGGCTATAACAGGAATACGCGCTGGAACGATTTGAAGGGGTACAGGTGCAAGTAACTGCAAAAGTCATATTTCTTTTAATGCTTATCTCTTATATATGAAATCCAATGGAACTTTTCGTAAAATGAAAGTTACTTTTGCATCTATAAATTATCATAGAACACTAAAGAAATTTGTTGAAAATTTAATTTACCCTTATACAAGCTATATCGTTTATTTGAAAATGGCGATTAATATGCAAAAAGAGTGTCCATTGTTCAAAAGTAATCCACCAGTATATGTAATAAGATTGAGCACATCTCAAATCATTCGATCCAGCAACAATTTTAACTCCAATAATACTTTCAGCCAAAACACAGTGCTCAGCTGTTACGACGTCTCGACGTGTAATGAGTGTTCCTGTACAAGCATGATCATTGACTGTATTAGTATTGTAAATATTTAGTCTCATCATTGATACAACATAAGGAAATTCATTTTCTTCTGCATCATTAATATTATTTCCGTACAAAGCTTTTGAATTGACGATGAAATAATTGTTACCTAGTAAGAAGAGTATTTAAATAAACACTACGTTCTATTATCTAATCAAGTACTTATTAATTTAGAAGTTTTAAGAAATTTGTTTATACTTACAAAATATTATGTAAAAGATAAAAATGAGATAATTCCGTATTTGCATACTTAATACAAAGTTGATAAAAACCTTAGCCGTTATTTATGCTTTTATCTAGAAATTAAAATATTTGAAAATTCTAATAATAATTGTAAATTTGATGAATTTTACAATTTACTCTTACCATATGAAATCTTATTTAATTTTTATATATAAATACGTTTTTACTTATGACAATCGTGATATTTTTAAATATTGAAATGTGTAAAATAATTGTGGTCTGATATATTTATATAATAAATTGTAATTGCATATTTGGGACTTTCTAAAGTATGCGTACTTTTTAATTTCGAATAATAATGTTGCCGTTTGTTTGATTAAATGAAGGAAACATTAAAGCAGGAAAATGAAGTATTTGTAATTATTCTAATTGACTTGGTCCAAAATCTTCTGATAGTCTTACTGGTTTGCTTATTAGTATAAATTGTATGCATATGTTAAGCAATAATGTAGTCTATATAAATTAAGTGTTATGATTTTTTAAATTTACTAAATTTTACAAACTACTTAATATTTACTTATTTCGATTGTAACTATAAAGAAAATTATCGTGCGATACTGAATAATATGTGATTAATTTATACACGAAAGAATTAATGTGTAACATTGATATGTAAATATTTTCAATTTATATTGATGATAATAAAATTTTATAGGCAACTATGAATCCTAGCTACATTAAAAATATTTTCTAAAATATATATATGTATATATATATATATATATATTCATGAATTATAATATAATATTTTATTTAATAATATATCTGTTACAATTATAAAAATCAGATTATAATATATAAAATATTTATTGACATAATTTTTACATTTAAAATGCAGAACAATATGCATGTTTAATACAACTATAAGTACAGCGATACAAGCTTTTAATTACGTAATTTGTTATATTTTTAAATACTACTCTATCAATTTACGGATTATGAATTATATTTAAAAGAAAGTTCTTGTAGTAATATATAGACATGTGCAAATTTACTTGATTCGGATCCTGTTCCTCAACATTATTCGGACAAGTTCCTTTATTAACACCTATAATATAATTTTGAAGCAATAGTGGCCCTCCACTATCCCCCTAGAAAAAAAGTATAATATTATAAATTATATAATTAATATAATTTATTATTATTGTTAATGTAATTAATGTTGATTAGGATTGTCATATTTATAAGTATTGACAAAAAAAAAAAAAAAAAAAAAAAAAAAATTTTATACTTTTAAGAAGTATAACTTATTTTTTTTTATGTATTGAATTGTCATTCTCCAAATACATTCTCTTTATTTATTATATAGAATACTTAGCATTATAAAACCTACTCTGAATAATAATACATAAGGATTGGCTGCTGTGCATAGAGTTTGTCTCGGATCAAGTTCCATTTCTTCATTTGCAACAATACTAAGATGTTGCCTACAATATTCATTATTCCAGACTACTACTTTAGCCTTTTTTAATAATGGACTCAAATATGTTGAATTGCTCTGACCCCATCCTACTATCATTACCTCAAGGCCATACAAGTCCTCATTGGTTGTAATAGGAATACGCGCTGGAACGATTGCACGGGATACAGACATAGTTAACTATAAAAATAATATCTTTTCGAATGAGAATATGATCGTATAAGGTCGTAAAAGTTATTATTATCGTTAAATAATTTTTTGAAAAAATTACTTTACCCGTATATTGGCCACATCGTTTACAGTGAATGGAAATGAGAAATTCATTCGCGAAGCCCATTGTATAAAAGTTATCCACCAGTATATGTAAAAGTGTCGACCACACCTCAAATGATTCGATCCAACAATAATTTGAATACCCAACTCATTTTCACTTAAAATGCAGTGCTCAGCTGTTACGACGTCTTGACGAGTAATGAGTGTTCCCGTACAAACATGATTATCCACGGGATCTGAATTGAACAATGTTATTCGCATCAATGACACAACAAACGGAAATTCATTTAGTCTGGCATCCCGAATATTATGTCCAATTAACGGTTTTGAATCGATAAAGTTGATGCAACTATCTAGTATAAAAATAATTAATCATATTATTTGATTTGCTAAATATAGTTAGATCAATTGTAGTGTTAATTTTTCTGTGATTTTCATAGACAATCTTATACTTACAAAATATTAAATAATAGCCTAAAATTAAATCAACTTTTACTTGCATATTATTTGTAAAATTAATAATGACTACTTCGTTATTAATATCAGTATGTTAATATCAGTCCTTATTTGTGTTACCATAAAGCTGTTGTTATTCGTGTGATTCGTTCAATTACAAATCTAATAATATATTTTTGGTTTAATAAATACTTTATTGATATAAAAAATATAATGTGATTTTAAATTGCACTGCGATATGTTCTTGTTATTTGGAATAATGAGTAAAATTTGTTTTGACTAAATAAATTTCGTTTCTGACATGAAAGAAATTTCTAAAAGAAGTAAGTTGTAAAATTACAGATTTTGACTTAAGTAAATCTAATGCAAATCATAAGGAGAGCAATAATTATAAAAAATAAAACTTACATTAATCTTATTGGAAGTAATAAAATCGCAAATAGACAAGGTTTGTTTGATAATTCATTTGATTATTATATAATCTGTATGTATCATATGTCATCTGTGAGTTTGTAACTGTGTATACAAAATCAAATATTTATACACAAAACAATATAACATGCATAAATTTATCATACATAATTAGAAAGTTATAGTTAAAATTTCATTTTTAATAAAATTATATACTAAATTATCTCATTTACAGTACAAATAAAATAGTTATTTTTATGAGATTAAAAATTAATAATTACATATAAACATATGTAATTGATGAAGAATTTTAGGAAAATATTATTTTTAATATCAATTTATGTATTGTTCAATATTTATCAGTGAATATTTAATGAAATTTAGTGAAATTGTTTTATATGAATAAGTTAAAATTAATGAGATTTGAAATGGAAGGGATAATTAAGATTATGTTGATTGTAAATATATTTCTACCGTTGGAAACTGTGTTCTATGATATAAAATTATAAGCATACCTTAAAAGATGTTTTTGTCATCTTTATAGAATTATTTGATAAAATAAGAAATAAACAGTCATAGTTATAAATCAATATTAAAAAATAATCATTGTGTATCAAAATTCGTGACTAATATGGCTGAGAGAAGAATTAATTGCACGATATAATAATTTTCAAGTGCACGTAGATCTAACGCAAAATTATAATATCAAATTATGACGTGCACAGTCTTCACGTGCAGATAATTTATTTATATAATAATAAAATTTAAATAACATTAAATTTCAATGAATAATAATTAAATTATTTATTAATATTAATTTTCAAACAATTTTTAAATACTTTTTAAAAAATTCGAAGAAGCAAGAAAAACTCATTTTTATTAATATGATTAATCTATATTAGAATGATTAATTGGAAAACGTCTGTTAAATGTTAGATTAGGGTGGAAAAATATAATTCGCAAAATATATAGATTTAAGGGAAACATAAGTTAATATGTATTTTTGCAGCATTTAATAAGAGATGACAAGTATTGTATAATATCATTTAAACAATAGTAGTTGTTTATTGTTTATGAAGTCAGGTAATAATATTGCATTTTATGCATATATATTTTTAGTGATCAAAGACATATGGATAGCATTAATTTATGAAACCTTTTTAAACTTTAAGTAATAATAATTTTCTTTACAAAATAAATATTCAAGTATAGAAAGCGCACAATTTATTAATAATAAGTGGATATTTTTGAAGAGTTCAAAGGTTTGTTATGCAATCGTTGTTAATTAAAATTTTAATCTATATATTTATGAAAGTTCATCGAGTTTTATCTATATATTTATTAAATTTTAATATTTAACTAAACGAAAAAATTTCGTTTAGTTAAATAGATCGGAAATTACTATGACCTAAAATTTAGATAAGTTATGATTTGGTTAAATGTTAATTATTTGCTGAAATGATCTATCACACAAAGCTTTTACTGGCTAAAAAAATATTCTCATATAAAATAGTTGATATGTATATTAAGTTGTAATATTAGAATATTATTAATACATTTAACACATTTTTTAATATTTTGTTAATATATATATAATATAAATATTAGCTTAATAGCTAATAACTAATAAATTAGCAATATAATTCATTTATAATTAACTAGATAATCTTTAAAGTAAAGTCTATTATTCGTTTATAATTTATATTGAATTATATACAATTTTTTCTGAAATTTGATGAAATTAAGATTAAATTTGCTAATGCTATATTTTTAATTTACATAAAAATTAAGATTTCATAACAAAATGTATTGTCTGCATATTTACGACATTTCTGAAGATGTAATATGAAAAATAATATCTTATGTTTTTAGTAACTACCAATGAAAAAATTAATATTATATATTATAAATATTTTATTTGAAATATAAATAAGTTTTAAATTACTAAGAATAAAATAGCTGCACTGTACATTTATTTTTAAGATTTAAATATTTATGGCTTTTATTTTCAATTAAAATTTTTAAATCAATTTGATCATTTATTTTTTTGTTATTCTTTTACAATTTTTATTGATAAGTAACCGTACAATATTCTTTAATATTAATATATACATTTTTTTACATATATATTTTTTAGAAATACTGTTTATATACATTTATGATAAGAAAATTATAAAAATAATGCATGATACAATTTTATTGGCCCATTAAAAGTATAATGAAATTTCTGTAATAAATGTATTTACTTCCATTTATCATTTTACACCTTTTATTATGATTATTTTTGCCATTAAAATGCATACTATCTAAATAATTTAATCTAGTAAAAGTAACGTACTTTCACTTTTAATCGTAATACAATTATTTTTATTTACATCTTCGACATCCTTCATATTTTATTTAACAATATAATATTTATACAATGTAAAAACTGTATATAATTAACGTATATGAAAAGTCACATATTAAATAATATATTAAAATTATATATTAATCATGTATCATTTGAATTACTCATATATAATAAATTCCATTGATTTTTATTTAATTTATCAATTATAATATATAATTAATCGATTGGATGAAATACATGATTAGAATGAGCTTAATTTTAATATATTTAAATTTATTATAAATATTACAGATAATTAAAGGATCGATGAACTACGATTGCATCTTAATAATTATTTAGTCTTTAGATTTAATTAATTGTAAAATCAATTGCCATTCTATTAAGTATTCAAATGATATGATGATTAAATAATAATTGATGGATATATATAATAAATATCAATTTAATATAAATTATGTTTCATATGCCTTGATAAAACTGGTAAACATTCCTATCTTCTTATATACTGCATTTAAAAAAGTTGCAACTTTTAGGTATTGTTTTTATAACATTAAATACCTCCATAATATTCGTTCTTACAATTTACTGTTTACAGTTAAATGTATATTTACATTTATGAAACTAGATATTAATATCGAAGAATAATTTTTTGAATTCTAACTGGAACTAGTATATGAAGTTTCCTTGACAGTAAATTTGAAATGTTTGAATGTAAATATTTATTAATATCTGTAAATATTTAATTAATATGTATTTTCGATCAATCAATAATTACGATTTTTAATACAATTTACAAAGATTATAAATCGTTAGAACATCAAATAAATCAAAATACCATATCGGAAATATCACATGTGCTTTAATAAGATAAGTAATTATTGGTATTTCACATTTAAAAACTTTGTTGAAAATAACAAAAATAACTAGATTATCATAATTTGTATTTACTGCTAACTTTTAGAAAACAATTAATTCTAAACAAAATATAGACGATTTCGAAAGGTTAAATTATTTAATATTTTGTATACAAAATATGAATTATAATTTAAAATTCTATAGATGGGATAGCTTTTCCATTATTTTTATTGCCTTTTTGTCTTCTGAAAAGTAAATTTCATTAAGAACAATTTATTATACATCGAGTTTAATGATAAACGAACGTGTCAATGTTACAAATATCAATAACGTTCACTTGAAAATAACGTTAAATCTAAAATTAAAAATAAAATGTGTATTTTTCACAATTTCTTTGTAAATTTTTTATTTAATAATTACATAATATTTACTTCAATACATTATTTTTTAAAATAATTAATCTGAGCGATTGATAATGTTTATACTTTAATGATCTACAGAAAGAAAGATTCTGTAAATTATTCATTCTCTTACTCAAATACATTTTATTATGGCCTGTTCCTGTTGCCTGTTGTATATACCACCAGTTCAGTAATAAATTTTATTAGTAGTATATTTAATTCAGTAGTAAATTTATCTATAGAACATCAATATTGTATCAGTAAAATATGTATAAAATTTATTTAAAAAAAAAAAAAAAAAAAAAAAAAAAAAAAAGACATAAAATTTTAAAAGAGTTACATTACAAGAGTCTACAATTATTATTTTTTTTAACGTTGTTTAAAACTTTAAATCCAAAGAATGTTTTATAAATGCTTTCACATAATTATAACTTTAACGAATAATAATAACGAATAAAAATAATATGCATTATAAATATACACTTATTTTATAACATATAACTTTAATTGTTTAATGTAATTATTGATTTATAATTTAAATACTTAACAGTGCAGCAGAAACTTGATATTTTATTCAATATATATATATATATATATATGTATTGAATTTTTGTGTATTTAGCGCATATAGGATGATACTTGTAGTGTAAGAATAAATTAATTGCACTCCTTAAAGACGTAGAAAGCAAGACCGACATTTAATATCCTTATTGATAATAATAAATAAATTCAAATAAACTAACTCAAGATAAAACATACATCGTTGTATAATATCATCATTAGTTATCGAAGGTAAAAGAGATCGTATATAAACATACATTTAATATTTCGACATGTATTTTATAAAAATTTTAAAAGCAATTGTTATTAACAAGGAAAATATAGAATTTTAAGTCACAATATGGTACATCTTCAGACAATTACGTTAAAGAAGTATCACAAATACGACAAGGAAGTTAAGAATTTATTATGTATCGTACAAGTTGCGTATGAGATTTACGTTAAAGCTTGACAAAGTCTTAAACATTCCGTTTAAATAAGTGATCCAATTGGTACGATTGATTATTCCAACGATCACTTTTTATCTCAAGCAATATCCTACGTGTAGAAGATGCGATTGCAAATAGCTTGAATTTTATTAAGGTAGAAACTAATTTTTTACAAATGCAGCTGTTGATTTACAAAACTTCTAGCCAAATAATAATAAATGACAAATTACACTTTTATTTACATAAAAAAAAGTTCGTTAAATTTGTTATGTATGATTTAACCATCTTCCAAACCTAATGTTTCTAAAATAAAACGTTTATAGTAATCAATAGACATATGTAGATTTACTAATTGTGGATCATTTTCCTCGAGATTCATTGGACAGGATCCTTTATTAATTCCTACCAGTTGATTTCTATACAAAAGTGGGCCTCCACTGTCCCCCTAAAATCAACAATATAAAATATTAAGAATACAATATAAAGATTTATATTTTTTTAATTACTACATGTAGAATATCATTTTTAATGTAGTGCATAAATTTTAAATTTATAAATGATAAAAAATTAATACAAACTTTCATCGTAATCAGCAATGATAGAAGTTTTTATTACATTTAATTAAATTATATTTTTAGTATCTTATTATATTAACAAAAAATAACTCAACCTGTATGCGATATTCAATGGTAGTACACCCATAAAATTATAAATAATAATATTGGAAAATTAACTTTACGTGTTTTTTTTTCCAATTTGGCTGCAATTATATACATGTAGTTTTATTTAATAAATAACTGTGAAATAATGTATGTGTATATATATATATATATATATATATATATATATATATATATGTATATTACATATTAGATATGTAATAAGCTATTCTATTTATATGCTATTTTATTTATAATATAAACAAAATGTGAGTCTGTACTATCTATAATGGTATCATATCGATTAATATTTATAAAAATTATTTATTTATTACGAAGAATTAAAGAAAAATGTATAATATTCATTCTATTAATAAAAACAAATTCTCTACACATAATTTCTATTATATATTATCTATTGTTCATTCAAAATTTCTAATTTTTAAACGAAGACTATAATTTATGATTAATAATTACGATTATTATTTAAGTGAATGTTACTTACGTAAGTCAGTATTACATGTGGATTAGAGAAAGTACACAAAACATGCCTAGGATCTAGTGGAAGAGATTGATTCGCAAGTCTGCTAATTCTTTCAAAGCAATCATCGTTGGTTAAAACAGTTAATTCAGCTGCTTTTAAAATTACGTTAAGGTGAGTGTTATTTTGCCAACCCCATCCAGCAGTGACGACCCTTTTCCCGTAAAGTCTCGGGTTTCGTATATTTGGAATTGGCACTGGTTCGATAGTATCTGGTACGTAGTGTAACAACTACTTTCACGTATTAAAATAATTGAAAAGCATTTTAAAACAAGTATGATTGGATATGGAGTTGGAATATTTACTTTTATCATTATCGTGGCATAATAAATTAATGAGATTGTGAATAATAACTTACTCTCAAATTGGCAACGTCATTAATATCAAATTCGAGTGGAAGTCTTTTGCGTACAGCCCAGTGTTCATAAGTTAGCCACCAATACAAACTTCTTCGTCGGCCAAATCTTAAACTAAGCGATGAAAAGTGTATTTGCAAACCATGAATAAGTTCATCCTCCAGACAGTGTGCAGAAAGTACAACATCTCTTCTCGTGATTAATGATCCCGTACATATATGATTCCTTTCAGGATGTGGATCATTGGGAATGAATTTTATCAAAGATACAATGAAAGGAAATTCATTTTCTCTTGCACTTCTAACATTAACTCCTATCAGGGGTTTTGCGACGATTGAGGAATATCGGCCACCTTATTAAAACATACGTTATTTGTCAATGACATTATTCAATTTGTCACCTATTATGCTTTATTTGTCTTGGAAATTAAGCTTAGAACGTTAAAAGGATTTCGATTACTTACAAATTATTATTTGTAGGCCTAGAAGGAGGTAAACGTTTATTCCCATGCTAAAACATTAAAAATTTTTATAATCGCTGTGTAATTAAAAATATTTAATCAAATATATTGTAAATACTCGTCTTTTATATTATAAAATAAAAGATGAAACAGACGCTTATGAATAATGCTTTATAAAAACAAATATTTGCTTATATACGATATGTTTAAATAGATATAAACGAAGCAATTATTTTAGTTTTTTATCTCCGTCCTATTGTATATGATATTCATAATTCTTATGGATTTTATATTTTTCAATTTCAATTCAATTCCTTATCAATAAATATCAATAAATTCAATTCTTTGCCATAAAGATTTTGTAATTAAAATCTATCTAATATTTGCCTCGTATTCGAATTTAAATAAAAAATATATATTTATCTGCTTATTGTTACGACAATAATAAATAAATAATATGTGAATATGAGTACGAGATAGTGTATATATATATATATATATATATATATATATATTAATACTATCATATATCATTCAACTTCATATGCAAATGAAACTCCTAGATATTAATGAGCTATTGAATTCTTAAGTATATTTATATTTACTTATTTTTTCATTTACATCGATCATATTTCATAATGTGAATACGAATTATGCACAAATTGAAGCGACTATCTACAAACATCAAGAATTTAAAATTATATTATTAAAAACATGCATGAAAATTTACTACCGATCTATGTACATTCGTATCATATTGCATTTATCGTGAATGTTTGCCTAATTTCTTTAAGGTACCAGCAAAATTATTTTCATTACCGCATATAAAAAAAAGTTCATAATTAATAGAGGATTGAATTTAAATTAATAAAAGTATTCTTGTTTGTATGTAATTCTCTTTAGTTTTATAAAATACTATTAATATTAAATTTTAATATTTGAAAAATATTTATACATAATTTAAATAATGTATTTTATATGACTTATTTAGTATGGTAATAATTTACAAAAATATTTAAAATTTTACGTACTTTGCTATGTAATTAAAATACTTATAAAATTGTAAGCAATATTATTAACAGCGTTATATTTAAAAATAAAAATATATATATAAATGTAATACTTTTAAGGAAATATTAAATATAAGCATTTCAAAATCGAAGCTATATAGCTTATCGTTGAAAAAATCATTTGAAAACATTTAATGTTTAATGCACGTACAAATTAATTTAATATTCATAAATTTATAGTAGCACATACACAGATATGTATATGTATGTTGATTATGCAAATTTCAATAAAATATGTGAAATAAATCCTATTTATGTATATTAATACTTTTTTTAGATTTAGAAAAAAAAAAAATATTTTTATTAATAAAATATTGATTATGAACAAATACCGCTTATAGTTTTAGCAATCTCAAACCATCTATTTGTGTGCATATGTACGTGAGATGCATATGGACCTGATTATTTCGACAGATTCTTGTTAATCTTCTGGATATCGACAATGCCTCTTACCTTTATGTAAATTAGTTAGTCTCATTATTTCATGTGTCAAGTATCCCTTCCCCTCTTGCTGTATTTAGTTTTATGATTTCAACAGACCAGAAGGTATATTTCTGTAAATGAGACTTATATCAATTTGTTTTTGTCATTCCATTTCAAATCTATAGCAATATTGAAGCTGAGTTAATAACAAATTAACATATAAATAAAATACTGTATGTCAAAATTATATATAATAACATTAGTTAAAAAGGCTTTATATTCAATATAAAAGATATTCTAATTTGTTTCAATCAAAAGGTTGATACAAATTTTTTGTTTAAATATTTCCTGTATCTTTATCAAATTGAATATTGAAGGAGGTTATTTGAGAAGAGTTTTAGTAAATTTAATTTTTATAACACTATTGATGTTCAGAGGTACGAAGAATTGATTCGGGATAACATCTAATAATTCAAAATAATTTTTTACGAGTACAGACAATGTGCGTATTTTATCTCTTCTTTAAAGCTTTTTTTTTGTTTTTTTTTTTATTTTTTTATATTATATTATTTTTTTAGTTATGAAATAATATCCAAGTTGTTCGATATTATTCGATCCAATATTATCCGATGAAATAATATTCCTATAAGCGATAACTATGAACATAGAACAATGGACTCTCTTATGTTTATTGTCCAGTAGCTTCTGAAGGTAATGAAAAAACATTTTTAATTACCTATCACATGAAATTACTATTTCAGATTACCAGATGTGTACTTTCTATACAAAAAGTATTAATTTCCGTATATTTAAAGTTTAGAAAATTATATGGCTATATCAGTAATAATAAGTTATTTTCTATCTGAGATTATTAAAATACACCACATAAAAATATTCGTTAAAAAGTGTAAAACTATGAAAATCATTGATTGGAATATATAGATTAATCTATAAGAAGTTAAATCACAATTACAGTCTGTGAAAATCATTAAAATATTAACAATAATATTAAACTATTACTTAAACAGCAATAATTTTTTATGCGCAGTTCTTGACTTTATATTTCAATATTATTGTACATGTAATAATAAATGCATCACTACTAATTTGTTTTATTTGTTAAACTGTTATAATTGATTTTTAAGTCATATATTATCATATACAGATTCAATAGAAATGCATGTGTGTAGAAAACATTCAATGCTGAAAAAAAAAAAATAATAAAAATAATTTAAGTAATCTTTTTTCAATTTCTTTTAAGTACATTTTTAAAATATTTATTAAAAATATATAATTACTGGGATAATGGATGTTAATGATAACGTAGGTGGAATTTTGATTAATAAATTGTGAATGAAAATCTCAATATTCTCATCAATAAATGAAACATCGATTGTAATATTAGATTATTTAGATTATTTAGGATCCAATAAAGATTTTGGAACACAGAGCATGTGTTGAGTATCAATTAGTTTAACGAATTAATGAGAAATTATCGACTCATGTTATGAATTTAATTCTAATAATTTCATTGAGGTTTAGAAATTGATATTAAATAAATAAATATATTAAAAAAGCCAAATGACGAACGCGAATGATGTAGGTAATTAAATTTAAAAATGCAAATATGGAGATTATCGACATTTATTTCTCATTAAATTGAAAATTATACCGATATCGACAATAATCTTATTTGATAAATAAATTAGTTATTAGTTATTATTATATTACTATTCACGTTTATATGCTTAGAAATTTCGAGAACATTATTTGGAAATTATATTTATGATAATACATAAAGATATCTCACAAATAGTTTATTGAATAGCACATGTAAGACAAATATAATATGAATAGATTGGCGATTATGAAGTAATATTAATTTAATTCTAATATTTCTATATAATATTAATAACAATTATATCTTGAATAAATTCCATCACAGTAATTAATTTAAGTATACATTGATAACTAAATATAGCTGTATGTCAGATATGTAGTAATTTATTTTAAATTATTTATACGATTGAAATCAATGATCAAAGATAAAGTAATTTAATTATTTGAATACAATGATATTAATATTATATTAAGTAAAATATGTTTCCTTTTTAATTTAATTCATTAAATTGAACAGAATTAAAATATATAACTTTTTACCCACACACACGCACACAAAACACACACACACACATATATATATATATATATATATATATATACATATATATATGTATGTATGTATGTATGTATGTATGTATGTATTAAATAACTCGAGGAATTTTCATTCTTAAAGCTGATAGTAAACTATATGTTACAGATATGAAGGATTTTGGATTACTGAGCAGTAAGACTGTCACTGAAGTTCTCATGCTCGAAATGAAAATGTCTCTAGGGGCCAAAACTTTTCTCGTAAGTGGTTATCCGAGAAACATGCGCGACGTTGTCGAGTACTCGGAAAAGGTAAGAAGAACGTAATATTGTAAAATAGTGATACTATTAGTCTGTGTGCGTACATTGTTCACAACACTAATTGATTATACGTTTAAATCTGTGTGTAGTGACACGTGCATAAATATATTTACGGGTATATTTACGCACCAGTTTATTATTTTTTTTTTTACTGTCATTAAGTCTATTTCAATAAGACAGACAAATTTTGTATGAATAGTTATTTAATTCTTTCCTTATAAATTGAATTTTAAATATTTATTTTTCCTTAATATAAAATGTTGTACGATAAGTTTTATCTTATGTTGTTTCAGTAGATTTATTCATTTAATATAAAATATGAAGTTACGAGTTATATAAAGCAAAACATATTTATCTAGTTTTGTTCATGTAAAAAAAGAAGAAAAAAAAATATATATATATATATACTTTTATTCACATATATTATTCAGAGCATTTGAGAAAATCTTAAAATTTCAATTCTGTCATGCGAGTTCTTAATAAAATTTATTTTAAATCAAAACAAGAAATGTTATATATATAATATATATTTTTTGTTTCTTTAAACTTCGATAGTAGTAATCTTCATTAAAATATTTCCGAGCACAAATAATAAATCTAACATTAAATATATTTTATCTACAGACTTTTTTTCCATATTTGAAAATAAATTAAAATAAATTAATGTTTTTTATTCTATTAATTATTTTATCACCAATTTTATGAACTAAATATTCCAGACGTTTCTTTTGGAGAAAATAAAAATATATTTCATATACTAATTGTAATAATATAATACATAATTGTATATAATATAATAATAATAATAATAATGAAATTTTACTTTGTTAATATATAATATTCAGCTATTTAAATTCATCACCCCCCCCCCCAACCCCACCAACTCCCCAACCACATTAATAATACTTTCCTAGTTATGAAAGCACTCCATTATCCTTATAATATAACTACTAAATCTTAAAATTTATTTAAAATGGATTGTCTGTAAAAAAAAAAAAAAAAAAAGTTTTAGTATGACATTGATATATTAATGAGTCCTTGCAAAGTTTGTACCCGCGGATGTCCATTACGGACTTTTAGTATTGTTCATTACTTGAATATGAAAGCGTCCGTGTGCGTGATCGAGTAATAAATGCACAGGCCGTGCTTTGTGATCAACCTGTCGATCAGTAATGAAAGAGAGAAGAAAAATTAGGAGAAAAGGTGACAACGAGCGTTGTCTGAGACTCGGAGCAGATACTTGATCGACCTACTGCCCTATTCCGATTATCCACTCCGTATTCTTTATACACACTCTCTCTGAATATTGTCCCTATACTTATCTGCTTATAGATTAATGGTGGTAATGTTCGATGTTCCCGTTCCTTGTCAAATAACATCCACGCACATACACGCGCTTCAACGGATGCGCAAACGTTGATGCATATGTAACTACGAATGCTCAATGTTCTAGTTGCCGAGGACGCCGTGCATGTAGATTAGCTTATGCTTCATAATAAATTGATTTTGGGAGATTTTCGATGATAATGCAGCAAATTATGTTTTGCAAAATATGGATCAATCGTGCTTGAATAAATGATATTATACGACTAATTGGCAGAGCAATTTTCATTTGTTCGCAGATTCAAATAGTCAATGGTGTGATTTTAGTTGCGTGGGAGCAAGAAGTACTGCAAAGGCAAATTGATTATGGAGCGCAACTTGGCCAAGTGATTATCGAATTAGCGAGAATAGAGCTGGAAAATTTTTATAAAAACGTCATACCAGTTGCTGAATATTTTGATCAAAGTGAAATGTTACTCGTGGTAAGTAATATAAAAGTGAAAACGTGGAATCACGAAGCAACAATTATTACGACAACATTATCGATTATCATAAATTATTAATGCCTTTAAATAATTAATCAATATATAAGATACGATATTAATGATATATCATTAAGTTTAATTATTTATTATTAGCTTAATTCGTATTTAATTTGTATTTCGAAACTCAAAAATAATAAGAAAAATAAGATATGTGATATCGGTAAATCATTTTGAGACATTATTATCTCTAATTTTGGCCATTTCCAAAGCTAAAGTTAATCAAAGGGAATTAGTCAATGCTCCGATAAATAAATAATTGAGTTGTTTTATTATGAGTATGTTAAGTTGGCATATAGTATATTAAGTGGGCCAAAAAAAAAGAAAATCCAAACGAACGATGTTCGATCATTATAGAGATAATAAAATACTAAAAATATATTATTTATCGTTCGTATAATATAATTATTATTTTATTTTTTTTTTTTTTTCAATTTTTTATTATTAATTATGTAATTAGGCCTAGTTTTTGAAAAATCGTAATAAATTCTGAAATACGGAGTATATAATCTAATGTTAAATAGAGTAAAAAAAAATTATTAAATAGTTTTTAGCTGTTTTAATGAAATGAATTTTTCAAAAAAAAAAAAAAATAATAAAAAAATAATAATAACAATAACAACAACAATAATAATAATAATAATAATAATAATAATAATAATAATAATAATAATAATCGGCATTGTTCTCGCAACGAAACGATTTATTTTACTTATTTAACAACTAGAGGAAAACCTTGATAATTCATCAACTTTTCCTATCGGTATGTCTAAAAAAACTTGGAATGATTATAATTTCCTATAAAGAAACTATTTTATCATTGTAGGTAAATGGCCAACGGATTCCATCCGAAGTTTATGTAGATTTTAGACAGTCTGTATTACGTATACTAGGGCTCGCGGACGAAACTGTTTCCCCGAAAAGGCACGTCTCAAGTTCCATAGAAGCGGAAGTAAGTGAATGCAAATGAATCGTATAATGATGCTAGATTGTATAATTTGTAATTGCCTTAACCTTGGATAGGTAAGCGTTGAACGAGGTCAAGACGAGTATAAGGAAAATATTGCACGAAAGAATGCAAAAATAATGGCTGCCCCTAACTCATTATCATCTACACGCGTTGAGGATGAAATTGCACCGACCAAGTCGGCAGATTTACAGAAGAAAATGCCTCCTCCGATTGTCTGGGTTTTGGGTAAATACAGCATTGAATTTATAAAAATTATGGCTCACTTTAAGAGTTGGAAAAACATTTATTAATACAAAATAAATAATATTAAAATTGTCCAAAAGTCCAATAAAATCTAAGCGTCGTTTAATCGAATGGATATAACTTTACTTTAAGTAAATATTTCTTTTTAACGCTTATAAGTTTGGCAATTCTCAAAAAATAAATTCTAAAAACACATATTGATAATAAGAATATCATTCCATTTATTGTCCATTATATTTTGAGATTTATTAAAACAATATTTAAATTAATGTAGGGAGAATTTTTATCGTCAGCTGAAAATCTTCCATAGGCCTATGAATTTTATATCCTATGCTATAAAAATAAAAATTCAAATATAGAAAAACTATTTTATTATAGAATTAGTTTTATTCTTTAATAATTAGAATGTTAAAGGGCTGGAACTAATGATTATACATTTAAAACATCTTTGTAATTCACAAGTCTTAGTCATAATGCTAAATAGAACTGAAAAGTTAATTTTATATTAGAATTTGTTTTAAACAATTTCCCATAAATCTATTGATAATTCAAGGCGTACAATATAACGAATATTATTTATATAAATATTTACAAGCTTATCGGACGAATATATAACGTTGGAAAGTATGACTTCTCATATGAAAATTATTGCACAATGAATTTAAAAAGCCTCCTACGAATTACAATTCTCATAAGCGATATATCATCATTAAGCTAAATAATAATATCTGAGCATTATAAATAAATTCTGTATAAAATTGTTAACGTTAATGTTACGATAGGCGGGCCAGGAAGTAACAAGGCGATGGTGTGCAGCGAAGCCGTGCGCAAAATGACGAATTGGATTCACCTAAGTATAAGCAGCCATTTAATTACAATGTCCACGGGCGATGCGAAAATTCGCGAATCACTTAAATCCGGCGAATTGGTATCGTCGGATATCGTCATTAAGTTGGTCGAGCAGCAAATTAGGGACAATCGTAAAAGCAGTGGAATTGTCATCGATGGTTTCCCTAGAGATTTAAAACAAGCTCGGGAGTTCCAAAATAAGGTGTGAATCATTTTCATTCGCCATTCATTACCATTACCATTACCATTACCATTACCATTACCATTACCATTACCAATTACACGAAGCTCCCATTTGTTTAATATCCCTCACGTCACTCACATGTCCAAACATTCACTTACAATTGTATTGCATTTATTTAAATATTCTTAATAAGATTTATAATTTTGCCTGTCACGCTCAAATTTATTGGGTCAATTTCGTTCTTGACATTTACGTGAGTAATTGTGTTAGTGAATGCTAGCGAATTGAAATTTCAAAGGCCCATTCCCGAACTCCTATCGATTATTTATTACATTTACGACGCAAACATAATAAACATATGCAAAGAAAGAGAAATTATCTATTCACTTGATCGATTGAAAGATTTTGCCTACACTATGCGACAATTCCCAAGTTTTCCACTCGGGCGATTATTCGGGCTGTCCTTGATTTAAGGAAATGAGCAACGGATTGGGAAAGTAAGCTAGCACAATTGCGTCATATGAATGTAATTCGACGTTATCGTCCCACAGTTCCGCGTGAAACCGCATATGCTGCTGCTGGACGTGTCGAGGCTCCAGCCGGAACGAGGTCGACCTTACGACGAGACCGAGGCCTTCGCTCGTAGACTCGAACTCTTCGGGGAGCTTGCTCTCCCGCTACTCAAGAGCCTCGACGCCGAGGGCAGACTGAGCATCGTCGACGGCGAGACGGAGTTGCCCGCGGACCGGCAGCAATTCGCCTCGGCCCTATTGGAGCTTATGCGGCGCGCGGCCCGTAACGAGGATGAGCCCAACAGGATCAGCGTTATCGAGACTACGGATGATGCCACCCACGCAGCTACGTGGAAAACGCCAAACGGAATGGCCAAGGTCATCGACAGCGAGCCTACCGGTACTTCCTTGTCAGCCCAAACTTCGCATCCTTAATCCTTAATGTCCGCACCCTCACCGCGGTCCACTTACACTATTGATCGAGCATTATCGATTCGCGCATTTAAACGAACGTTTTCGATAGAGTTTCTTTAAACGAATATTTAGGATTTACTATTCTAATTCGAATTCAAGGATGTAAGCTCCTTGTGATGAAAATTAAAAGGGATTCATCATTCGTAATAAATTAATTGTACTCGTCGTAGACAGAATAATTAAATTGCAAAATCCGAATTGTGTTTAAGTTATTCGCGAGACTTAATAATAATCCCTCGTACATCTTTCCAAGTCCAAATTACCAATAATTATAATAATGATAATACACGAGATATCGAATATTTTTCGAATTTTCTGTCATTAGAATGTTGCAAAAGTCTGCGCCTGCAATTTCATAAACTCAGTAGCGCTGCATTACAAAGTGACACAAGGCTCATATATATATATATATATATATATATATATATATATATATATTAAGGAATACAAATGCACTTGATTAATCGAGCCACTTTGTTAAATCAGAATTTTTTAAATATTCGATAACTTAGGGCGAAAGCCGGTGAGCAACAGTGACATGCGCCTGATCAGTATGAAAAATGTCTCTCTTTAGATGGAGGAATGCAACTTCTGAAAAACGGGATCCTTCCGGGCTACCGGCAGCGCCCGAAGCAGAGTGAAACCCGGCAGCTCCTGCAGAACGGCATATCCTCGCGAATGGTCAACGGATTCTTAGGGACCAACAATCGGATTGCTCCTGCATTCTTCGTCGATCCTCTTAGACGGACTTACAATGCGGCCCAAAGCGCCCGCGACGCTCCACCTACGAATCTGCACATTTAGCCATACGTTTTGTTTTCTCGAGCACACGTAGACATTATTTTCAACATTTTGCAGAAATGTATGGAGCCGAATGATATACAATGTAGCCAAATATACGTCACCTGACGTCTCTCTCTCTCTATCTATCTATCTATCTATCTATCAATCTATCTATCTATCTATCTATCTATCTATCTATCTATCTATCTATCTATCTATCTATCTATCTATCTATCTATCGTATCTATCTATCTATCTATCTATCTATCTATCTATCTATCTATCTATCTATCTCACTCTAAGTGTATTGACACTGTAAAATCATATATTTATGCTCTCATTACAATGATGCACTTCGTTATATTTATAAGATTGGCCTGTCTAGTATTATAATAATTTAAGATTGAATAATTTTAAAATCGATCCCACTCGTGTAACAGCGATCCAACAACAATTTTTTTTTTTTTTTACCAGATCATTCATTATCCGGCGAATACACTGAAATTTACGTAAACTCATTAATATTTGTATAACATTATATTTTTTTAAGTGTTTATGCTTAAGGTAACTTTAAATTTGCTACAAGGTGAATATTTTCTTAATTATCATATAAATGGTAGTTTCATTATAAATATCGATCTCTATCAGCTATAGTTTATGAAAATAAAATTTTCGATTATACTGCTAAGTATTACGTGGTTTAACAAGAAATTTTACTGAAACCTATTTGCTGGAAAAATTTCCCTTTGTAAAATACAAACAAATTAAATGTAATAGCGCTTCGTTATTAAATTAATTATTAAATCCTTAAAACTAAAAACTAGTTAATTAATCATGAATTTTTGATAACTAATCGATTAATGATATATATTCGGTATAATATGCGTTATGTTAGGTTAAATTGTGAGCATTGCCTTGACCAAAATATTTTCTCTTATTTTAGAATAAATTTTTGTAATCCAAATGAAAAGAAGCCTACTATAAAAATTATCATAAATTCAAAAAAATATACATTGATCAAAATAATAGTTATGGGTCAGTTAGTTAGCTTGTTTTTCCTATTATTAATATTTTTTATTTATTTATTTTGAAAGGATTTGAAGATATAGATAATGCACATTATCTATAATCAAAATTATTGCTAATAATAATAAAATTTCCATTGCAATTACAAATTTTCCAAATAATGAAGAATTTAAATTAATCGCATCACCTCGACATATAAAAGACAAATGTCAGTTCCATTCTAATTGCGTGACGTAAATTGAGATAACACCTTTGAAAATAATTTTTTTAAAAGTTATCTTCATTTTTTCATTTAATTTTCAAAAAATATAGGATTCAACAACTTTTATTCGTTCAAAAAATACAGTTTGTATTTTAATAAGTTATATTAATCTTTATTTATGAATAAAAAAAATATGGCAAATAAAGTATTTTTATTGTATAAAGAAATGATGGATCTCACACTATTTCTTATTTATAGAGCATTGCAATGTTTCTATTAAATTATTATTTATTATTATATATATTGTTATTAATAATCAAAATTTTTATAAAAAGTTTTGTTTCTTAAGTCGAAAGACATAATGATGTCGGTAATAAATTTTTGTAAGAAAGTGTTATTATGTAAAATTAATTTTTTTACACGGAATATAATCGTATTAAGCTTGATACATTGTATATTTTGCATAGATTTCATAAAATTATATTAAGATATATTTCTGCAATAATTGATGGAAACTATGTAAACAAGACACAAGCTTTAAAATTTTTAAGAGATTAATTGTTTAGTAAAATATAAAAATGTCGATATCAAATCTATTATACTACGTATAGCTAATTAATTGCCAATATTTGACACAAAAATTGATTTTTTGTTAAAAGTTCTGCACAATTGACAAATAAAATAAATCATAATAAAAATTAATTATTTTTCAAAATCATGAAAAGCGTGAACTGTTGATTAAAACTCTTAGAATTAATTACAAAATTAATTATAATGAGATTTTTAGGCGAATTCGTGAAGAATGATAAAATTACAATTACGGTCATTTAAAATCAAGTGTTTTTTTTTTTTTTTTAAATGCCGTAAAAAACTATGTATTAATTTTATAATTTATCAGTATACATTCTTAATGTATCTTAGAATATAATTCTAATCATATAATAATAATTATCCAAATCCAGCTCATTATTCACATAATTAATTCTCGGATGTTCCCCGTTTCATTTCTCTTGACAATAAAAAAAGCATCGAAATGAATAATTCTTAGTTTCGCAATTTTGTCTTGAATTGACAGTACTTTAAAAATGAGCGTTTGAAAATATTTTCATTTAAATCATTATTATTGTCGATCAATCGAAGAACATTTAATTAATATACGAGCGCGGAATATATGCAAGTATATATATATTGTGTGGGTGTGGGTGTGTGCACGCGCCCGCTTTTGTATGCGTGTATGGGTGTGGGTGTATACCATATATAAAATACCAGCAGAACTAGTCCATGAAAAACAACCAACTAATTTATATATTTATTAATAAAATTAACATTATTAGTGATACATATATATATATATATATATATATATATATATATAGAGAGAGAGAGTAATATTGACGACGAAATCAATCCCTTTCTTCATTTGAAAGATAAATTGTGCATCCTTTTACTATTATATTTACTTTTATTAATTTTTTTCAAATCTATAAATACGGTTTTTATCTAAATTATGAAAAGTGTGAAATCGAAATTTAAGAAACAACCAAAGATAATGAATGAGCTAAAATGCATCTGTACATTCGTAAATTAGAATATTCAAACAACATAATATTTTTTTTTTATTGTTTTGTTTTAGAAAATTTATGAAAATATATAAATTTGAAATAAATATTAAATTATGTGAGAATAGAAAGTAATAAAATGCATTTAAAATGTAAGAGTAAAGAGCCAAATACAAAATAATTTTTAAAATGAATAAGAAGTATACCAGAATTTTGCTCGTATGTTCACTCATATATTCTAGTATTAGAAAACGTTCCTGTAACTTTTATAAATCTTGTAACTGTTCATATGAAAATTATGTTTCAATGTAAAATGTGACCGACGACTCTTATGTCAGACATTGTCCTATATCTCATATTGTAAACAAATTATTCGTTATTAAACATTCTTTTATTAAATTTAAATGATTAAATTCTGTAAAATGAATATATGAATTTTGAAATTACGAAAATTTATCTGTCAAAATGTTATGAAATAAAATTCTTGAATTTATAATATATGACTATGATAAATTCTATCTAATAGATTACTTGATTTTTTTTAACAAATTATGCAAATTTCTTAAAACATACTATGTAAATATACTTGTAATTTCTAATTAGAATTAATCTTAAAGTAAACGAAGCAATTAGTTATATATTTAATAAAATTATGTTTATGATACTACATGTTTTCATCAATATACAAATACATATAACATTAAAGGCAATGAAAGATATAAATGTATGTAATATAATCAATATATTTTTCTTATAATTAATGATAAATATTATATGAATGAAGAGAAATTTTTAAACTCTTCCGGACACGTCCTTACGTATAGATTAATTTCGGATTATGATATATTTAAAAAATCAATTCTCATGCATGAGTACATACAATTACATGTATGCATCTACATATAATCTTAAAAATCAGAAATACCATAAATTACATTACAAAATTCTTATTTTTCTAAAAATAGAATTATATAAAATTAAATATATTAAAATGTTTTAATAAAAAAAAAATAAATATAACTATCTATTGCTTTGGAAATTGATTATAAATAAATTACATAACATTTATTTATATACATTCTATATAATTGAAATTTTAGTAAACAAATTTAATAATCATTATAATTAGAATAAGAATTTTCTGTGCGAATAGAGAGTGTATTAATTTTTATAATTTTCACGAATGATTTTTTCATTGTGCAAATTTATTACTCAAAATGCGTTTAATTAATAATAAATTAATACTAAATATATATTACGATACGTTTGCTATAACGACGATACCTTATTAATTAATAATATTTTTAGCATATCGAACAATTATTTGCTTTCATTACTGTAATTCAAATTTAATTATTATATTCAGTTTTTAATATTATGTATGTAGTACTTGAGTATTTTTAATATTAGTTTCCTATTATTGGTATATACATATACATATATATATATATATGTGTGTGTGTGTGTGTGCGCGCGCGCGCGTGTGTGTGCGTGCGTGTGTGTGTGTATGAATAATAATAATTTATGTAATAAGGTATTAAAATCGATATTATAAGTATTATGTATTTATCTATTATTTGGAATTTTGAAATAAATCTATTTTTTACATTACTAGTAACAAATTCTCTATTATTATATACAATTATATACTCACAATTTTTATTTGAATTTTTTAATAAATTGATTTTGTAAGCTCTAGTAATAACTAGTAATGTTAAAGTAACATAAAGTATAAATAAACTTACTAATATAAAAAAATTTTAAAGTAACGAATATATATTTATATAAAAAAAAAACAATAGTTTAGAACATGTTTAATTTTTATATAATATTTTAAATGAACAAAAATTGTATCTGAAATCATGAATAAAATAATCCGCGGGCGGGTTTTTTGTTATCTAAAATAAGGTTTATATACGTAAAAAGTGACTAGATGATAAATAATTAAGAGAAAAATTTATAATTAATTATAAATCAAATAGGTACAACATACATTAATATATTTTTGAGGAGTAATTTACGAATTCGTTAATAAACCATATTTTAGTACTTTGTTTATACTCAACATTTCCAATTAAACAAATAGATGCAAATCCAATTGATTAATCATCATTATTGTTTTATTTAAATAATTAAATTTACAAATAATTTATCGATATTATATAAATAAATAATTTAATTTCTTAATTTTATTTACACTTAAAAATAATCATGAGTAAATAAAAATAAGTATATGAAGTACATGCGCATTCTATTATATTTTTTATGAATCGAATTCGAAACAAAAACTATTCAAATTCAAATTGATGTAGTGCTACAATTATATAATATATATTATATAATATAATAATATATATTCAAAGGTATCATAACTCTAATCATACTTTTATTTGAATAAATAATAAAAATTAATGAGCTAACATTCATTAAAAAAAAATCCAGACTATTTCATTCATACATAGATTCATACATAGAAAAAATTCAAAAATTCGTATTATCTTCTTATTATTATGAATTAGTAATTTCTATGAATTTTATTAATTATTAAGAAAATTTTTTTCTAATATACAAAGTTCTTTTGAATATTTTTGAACGAGAATCAATGATATCAATTGATTGTTATTCTAATGAACATACATAAAGTTAATTATAATAAATCTTAATTATATATTAAAATAATCAATGAATTTTGTATTTACATTTTATCTTCACAATTTTATTTATTATTAAAGATTTGTTAAAAATGATGAAAAAGCGAGTAATTTTATTCATATTATTTTAATAAACATTTAATGTATATACTCAGTTAGATTAATAAATAATCTCTTCACAACCATACAGATTTTTTAATTTAAGATTTTTTAATTGTTATTTTTCCTAATCGACACCTTAAATATTTCATTAGTTAGAATTTAAGACGAAAAGGATTTATATTTACAATTTCATTTAAGTAAAAATATTAAAATTAATTGAAAAAAAAATATCTTTTTTCTTAACAATGCACACTTTCAATTTTTATATTTTCTAAATATAATTACTTCATTATTATTATTATTATTATTTATTTATTTATTTATTTATTTATTTTTTGTACCCGATATACTGATGTTAACATCGTGTTATTGATCGAAATTTGTGTATTGCATTTAATAATTTGCGATCGTTATTTTAATGTTTTTTTTTTTTTTTTTTTTTTCAGAATACATAAATTTGATAGTAAAAAAATTTTGGATAACTGAAAAATATGCATTTATGAAAAATTAAAGATTTATATGGAAGTAATAAACATTTATATAAAAGAATATGAAATAACACAAACATAACAATTAAAAAATTTGTTTTCCATATGTTTCACGTCAGATCAATTCAATCAGATCTGACTTTGTTTTTTCTACATTGTTTTTTATATATAAATATATATATATATATTTATGCGCATGTTTGATTAATTTTAAATTATTTACAATGAAATATAATAATAACTATATAATATTGTCACTTTTACATAAAAAAATATTCTAGATTAATAAGTACAGTACGGAAATACCAAAATCTCATCCTCTACTAATAGAAAAGGAGCATTCTTATTGTCCCTTCATTGAATAGCTTAAAAAAAAAAAAAATCTTTTCACCTTAAGAAGGCTTATTTCTATAGCTAAGGGAATAATAATTGAGGTAACGCATAGATTTTTATTTTAATATAAAGTCTCACACTCAAAAATAGAAAGAAAAATGCTTTAATGGATTATGGTTAATAGATAGGAGAGTAAGGGAAACGAAATAATTGTCCTTTAAAAACGAGCTAATTATTAATATTTTTATGCGATGAGTGGAGAATATCGGATATTTGATTTCCAAAATTTATGCTGCGCGCATGGGATTATAACGAATATGAATTATTGCCTCGGGTATTATATAATATTTTCATTTCCATATCGTATAATAATTTATCAAGTCATTGAACCGTTGAGCAGTGCTTGATCCTTATTTTTCTAATCAATTTTGTTTAATTTTAGTGAGCTCCTACAATTATTAAAAATAATTTGATAAAGCGAAAATAATTGAATTTATTTCATTTAATTTACGCAAATATTTGCATTTCAAATGATAAAAGGAACGTCTACGTTCTAAAAACTTGCTTCATTGTTTAATTTAATAACGATAGATTAATTTTATCAATTATATTTATTCATATATCATTCTTTCAATTTCAACGATAAGATATTAAAACAATATGAATATAGCTTCTTAGTAAAGTATCTATTTAAAATTTCAAAAAAAAATTTGGTTTCATAGAAATATAAATTTTCATCGAATCAAAGATGAGACATGCTGAGCAGGTAATGAATTTTTATAAATATTTTGACAATTGCATCAGTACATAAGCATAGAATATATTCTAATTACTTGAAATTAAATAAATAATCTAAATACGATTAGCAAAAAATATAGTGTTAGAGAAAAGTATTTTGTAGTATCCAATCGAAATATAAAGATTAACAAATTTTAGATGGGACAAGTTTTCAAGTAAAATTCAATATAATTCCATTTATATAGCATTTATATATATATATATATTAAAATATTAGTATAATTAATTTTAAAGAAGGGCATTTGCAATATTACTTTTTTTTTTATAAATTTGCCATAATAATCTATCTGTAACCGTAATTAGCGTTTGAGACGATTTCTTAAAAAATTTTATATTAATAAATATTATAACAATAGTATTTTAATAAAAAAAAATAAAAAAAAAAAAAAAAAAAGTTACTTTACAGCTTAGTTAGTACTATAGATTGCTTAAGAATAGTGCCTTTTTTTTTTTTTTCGATAAACGAACCTCTTAATGTACAAGTAGACAAACATTTTCGTGTAATTAGTACAATTTATCATTTTCGAAATTCCAATTATTCCCAAGATTTATATCGTGAAAATTCTCGAGTATTGAAATTCTCAAACAATAAAATATTATACGAATTGTTATATTATTATTCTTACATTATCCATAAAAAATAAAAATAGTTTATATTTGCTATAAGATCTCACATTAAACTATTCAACAACTATAGGAATCTAATTAATGGTTTTATGAAATACTGTTCAGGATTCCGAAGTTGCTGCATCTGCTCAATTATAAACATCGCAATAGGTAAATGAAATTTAGTTTTTAAAATTGCATGAAAAGGAAGACAAACAAGAAGAGTAAAAACATTCAAGTAAGAGAAATTCCTTACATTTTTATTATCTCCTAACAATATTGATATATTAATATATTTCAGTAGATTCAATTAATTTAAAACTTGATTTATATTTATATTAATTTACACTCTGCGTGTAAATCTAAAACTATTTGTCGCGTGTCACAAAATATCGTACTCCGTTCATAAAATAGATAAAATTATATTAAAAATTATAATACAAAATTACGATTATGATTTTACGTATAAATTTCGACAAGTTAATTACTGTTTGGCGTTTGTCAATTGCAACTACTATAAATCTTCTAATACTTTCAAAGTATTATTATTCGAAAATTTTAATTATCATATTTAAGTTTTATAACCTGTTTAATTTGAATAAGTTCATAAGAACAAATGGTATGACGCATGGCAAAACAACATTACGTTCGTTAAATATGATACCTAAAATACATAAAACACGAACACTAATACTCGTACTAATAATAATACTTAAAGCAATAATATAAAGTCAGGCAGGATATATTTATCTCAAAATTAAAATTATAATTACTAGCATTCCACATAATATTTTAATTAATTAAAGATTAGTTTCTTTCAAGATTAGCTATTTTATTAGATAAATAGCTTATTACATAATGAAGAGTTGATAAAAAAAATGATATAAGAACTTGATATTATATATATATATATATATATATATATATATATATACATCAATTTGTACTTAATCAGGTCAACAGAGAAATGTCAAGCGTAAAAATGTAGCTGAATTGCAAATTTTATTATATCAATTAATCAATTAATCTTTATTTTAAACATTATGATAAATAAAAATTTTTTTTATATAAAATGAATAAGAATTATTAGAATGTAATTCTATATGGATAATAAATATTAATTACTGTATTTATGAACTGAGGAAATATAAAAAATAGAAACAGAGATAATATTAACATATATTGAAATATATTAAAAAATACAATTATGATTGAACGAAGAAAAAAAAAAAACATCTTATAAGTCAAATAACATAATCAATATAATAATATTTATTCACATACATACATTATTTATCATATTATTATATTTATGATACATGTTACGTATAGTGTCGTACATTGTACTAATAGTATTTTAATTTTCTTTTATATTTACATATGTGTACAATTATCTTTTTTTCTTCTTCTTCTTCTTCTTCTTCTTCTTCTTCTTCTTCTTCTTCTTCTTTTTGCTGTATTTAAGAATAAATACGTAAATCAAATATTGGCAATATCCATATTAGAATAAAAGAAGCGTTTGTAGTATTCAATAGACATATAAAGATTTATTAAATTTGGATCAGTCACGGGTATTGATGCTGGCACAGTTCCTTTAGTAATACCTATTAGTTTATTTTTATAGACAAGTGGACCGCCATTATCTCCCTGAAAATATAATCATCGTTGTTACAGATGGGGCACGTAAGCATAGACACATGCGCACGCGTATAATCGTATTTAAATGACCAATTGGGTATATAAACTTTTGAGATTGAAAAGAAAAGAAAAAAATACCCGTAATTAAAAATTCAATAATATCGATTGTTAATTTAATATGATAAGGCAATGTATATCATACAGCATGCAAAACATTAATATTTTCAAGCGATCTTGCTTTGGATAGACACAAATGCGTCGTTATAGCCCGAATTATCTTATTCAATAATTTGATTTATCAGAAGCATTGAAATCGCCACTTACCAATGTCATTATTACATAAGGGTGTGCGGCACCACATAATGCTTGTCGTTTGTCTAGAGCAACTGTCCGGGATGCAAGACGTGAAACAATAGCAACACAGTCTCTGTTTGTTAAAACTCTCACCGTTGCCTTTTTCAATACTGGATTGATTACCGTTCCATTATCTAAGCCCCATCCTACCATTTCAGCCGACTTCCCATATAATCTATAATTTAGTCCATTATTAAATGGCAATCGAGGTATCGCATTAGGTACTGCGTGAATCATCTAAATGAAAATAATTTTTCATATATATAAATAATATATATATATATATATATATATATATAATGTATAAATACATAAATTAATTATGCTAGTCAATTTTTCTATTTATATCTCGATATAATTAATACGATATCTTTAATGAGTACTTTACCCGTATATTAGCAACATCGTTTACTTCAAAATCAATCGCGATACCATTAAATATAGCCCAAACGTCATACGTTATCCACCACTGTATGGGAAATCTAACACCTTGTCTATAGTCAACTGCACCAACAACTACTCGCATCGAGTCTTCTTGTTCATTCTCCAAACAGTGCTCGACTGTTGCAATATCTTTTCTAGTAATTAACGAACCCGTACAACAATGTAATACAGAGTTCGTATTGTGCTGACTAATTCGAATTATTGATACAATAAATGGATATTCATTTTCTGCTGCTATTTGCACATTACGTCCTATCATTGGCTTCGTACTAATATAATCATATTGGCTTCCTATTTCATAAAAATATGCTCTTATTATAATAATATCATTACAATATCGAGAGAGTATTGATTCTAATTCTCATTACATTCTCATTTCTCATATGTAAAATGTGTAAAATATTTAAAAGAAAAGAAAAAGAAAAAAAAAAAAAAAAAAAAGAAAAAAAAAAGAAGAAAGAAAAACAATAATAATAATAAGAATAATAAGAATAATAATAAAAAAAAAAAAAAAAAAAAAAAAAAAAAAAAAGAAAAAAAAAAGAAGAAAGAAAAACAATAATAATAATAAGAATAATAAGAATAATAATAAAAAAAAAAAAAAAAAAAAAAAAAAAAAAAAAGTATTCTTTCCTTTTTTCTTACCTAATATAATACAGTAGCTAATAAGGATATGGACTTTTGCTCGCATATTAATCAATTTCAATTAATTACAATCAATATGGTGAAACGAACGATACCTGTACAAACTCCGTAAAATTTAAAATAGATCGTAAACGTTACAACATACTTTGATATATAGAGTTTTGTATTCACAAAAGCAGTATCGAAATTTTACTAGCCAAGAACAATCGTTAACAATACGTAATAATTAGTTGATAACCTTGATATATAGTTAACAAAATAAAATTTGTCAATAAAAGAAACTGTTATACTATTTTCTTTCTTTCTTTCTTTCTTTCTTTTTTTTTTATTTTTTTTTTTTTTTTTTTTTGTAGTTTTTTTTTTTCTTTTTTTTTTTTCACTAAGTTTTCTGCAAAAATAAATAATAGGTACTTCTTAATGATGTGAAAATTAATTTGTACAATATTATGTATAATATAATGCGTTTATAATAGCACAGGCAAAAAAAAAAAAAAAAAAAAAAAAAAAAAAAAAAAAAAAAAAAAAAAAAAAAAAAAAAAAAAACAAATTTGAAAAAAAACACAACGATTTGTTTTACTTCGTATTAAATCTGATTACAATTCGTTTTAAAATATTTTATAGTTACATAATAAAATATTAATTGTAAGTTCATAATTTATTTTTCACTGAAATTTATGCGATATGCGCGAAAACTGAATAAAATTATTTTTATATGTTAAAAAAATTTTTATTCGAAAGCATTTTGAAGCGCAAAATTACTTACGCCAAAGATTGTATTATTTTTTTTTTTTTTTTTGTTTAACATTACAACGTAAATTAAATCTTTATTGTATTATAAAAAAAAAAAAAAAATTAAAATATTATATTTCACAAACTACTTGAATAATAATACGTAGTACCGATATATATATGTATATATATATATATATATTTTTTTTTATTTATTTATTTATTTCATTTTTTTTTTGTTTTTATTAATAATTTATACTTGTACAAGCCGAGTAGTATATTTTTTCATTAAAAAAATTTGTATAGATAAGTAGTAGACTAAGAAAACAGACCATACGAGAACGACATGATATATCATGTGAAATATTAAAAGCATTTAAGATATATTTTGAAATTGAGATTGTGGACAATAATTTTTCTACGGCATACATATAAAGTTTATGGAAAGGCATTAAAACAAAACAAAAATTTTCTTTCAATTCACAATGCACGTACAAATTAATATTTACATACATATTCCGTAAACCTAAAGAATTATTAGAATATTTTGTTTATATTATATTATTATTAGTTGTAATAAATTTTCTTCGCATAATGAATAATAATAAAATATGCATAAAAAATTAGTAATATAAAATTACCACGAAAATTTTACGGTATACTGATAGATATTAATTAATATTAATATTACAACAACAATAGTCGATTATATATATTTTATATAATAAATCAAAATCATTCACTTTAAAGTAATATAATACTTGACATATGTATGTATATAAATACAATTATTGCAATAACATACATTTACTTATATTTTTATAACAATATCTATTAGAACGTTACAAAAAATGCCTTTTTAAAATACTTAATAAAACTTAAGCATAAATTAATAATACATAAATTAAGAAATATATTTGTGATATTTTAATGTAAATGATCCTTTTTTCTTTTATTTATAATTTCGACAAAACTTTACTCTCAGGTAGACAAATAATATTTTATAAAATCTGTTAGATATATTAGAAATAATGAAAATTAATAAGAGAATAGGCTTTCATAAAATAAATTACGTTACAAAGATGTTTCTCTCTCTCTCTCACTCACTCACTCACTCTCTCTCTCTCTCTCTCTCTCTCTCTCTCTATATATATATATATATATATATCACTTCGTGTGCCTATGTGCATGTATTTTGTGCGTGTGCGTGCGCGCTTGCGTGCGTGAGTATGTGAAAATATGTATGTTAAAATTATTTGCGTTGTAATTATATGTAGAAATTTTCAAATTAATAGATACGTGTTAAAATAAAATATTAAATTCACGATATGTTATTGATAATAGTTAGATTATAACTTTTGTAACGTATATTTTTACGCACGTTCCGTATAAATTCTACGTACAGTCGAGAAAAATTTTTTACAGTGCAGCCATTCAATTAATTAGAAATATTTTAAAGTTTTAGTAAATGTTTAATTGAAAATTCTTTTCTACTATATAACAGACAATTTTACTCCGATTGACTGATTCGTGGTAGCATAACACTACTCTTAATAACGATTATTATTATCCATAACAATTGTTACAGATGAAATGTAATATTAATTCTTTATTGAAAATACAATAATTGACTTTTTCAAAAGTTCTACTTTAAATAAATACATTTTCAAAAATAACTTAATAAGCATATTTAACGACTTATTTTGACTCGTTGCTTACAATGCCTTATGTGTTAACAGTTGTTCAATTGTGATAAGTTAAATAAACCAATAAAATAACTACCGTACTTCGGAGGGGATTCGTTATGATTAGAAATATCCTTGATACTATTACTTACTTACTCCACGTACATTCATCCGTAATAAAAATGAGGCTTGCATTACTTTTATCATACCATCAATAACATTGTTGTTTGTTTTTTCGTTTTATTTTGTTTTGCAATACAATAAATAGTTTATAGTTTTGTAATTTTGTAGAATTTCATGTCCGTTGACTAAATCAAATTTACTGTGGATCATTGTTACGTGTCCTTTGAAGGCCAATTGAAAGAAATTCTGTTACGCAATCATTTAAAAATATCAAAAATTTGAATTTGTTAATTTATCACACTAAAAGTCCCCATAAAACTTAAATTATTAATTATTCCAATTAATTTCAGTTCTGTGAGAAATGTAAAAATTAGAAATTCGCTCTTACTAAGACCCAATAATAAAAGAATTTTATGTTTACAGAACAAGTAAAATATTACGCCCTAATGGTGTATTATTTAAATTATAAAATTTAATCTTGCAATATCAAATTGTGTTTGCATAATAATATTCTTAAAGAATAAATAAAAATAGAAGTTACTATATGCTAGTACCAATTAGTTAAAATCGAAAACAAAAGCATTCGAAATAATTCGAAATTACCTAAAAAAATTATACAAAATAATTTTAATTACAAAATTATCCTTCAATTAATACAAATTCATATATTTCATATTTATCTATACGAATAACTAACGAAAATAAATACTTAAAATGTTAAAAATTATAAAAACTTTATTTTGGATTCAATTTTTTCAATAATTTTTATGAAACTTACTGAATTATTTATTAACATTTCATTTAAAAAATGCTTGTTTAGCTACAATTGTATGTTAGATATAATATAAATTTAAAGTTAAAGAAGTAATCACCATAAAATTTCAAAAGCATAACCGTTTTATGTCATCCATTGATACGAAACATATCTTAATTAGTTAAAAAATGGCCACCGTCCATTAAAATTCTATCTAACTATAAACTTACATACACACACACACGCACGCACGCACACACGCGCGCACACACGCGCGCACACACGCGCACACATACACACACACACACACACACACACACACACACACATATATATATATATATATATATATATATATTTAAATATATCCATTCATTTTTTTATAAAAACGATTATTGAAGTCATTGATATACAAAAAAAGTTTACTAATATAATAAAATGATGTAAATATAACGGTAATAATAAATATTGAATATTATGATAAAAACATGTTTCGCTGTATATTATTTCAATGTATAAACTATATTAATAGTTTATCGAATTTTAAAACTATAATTTAAATATGTATTATTAAGCATTTAAATAAACATTTCAATTTAAAAATGTTATTTTCATTTTTACATAAATATTTTGTCACGATTATTAAGATTAATTTATGGCTTTAAAAAGTCATTAAACACACACACACACACCCACACCCACACCCACACGCATATATATATATATATATATATATATATATATATATATATATATATATATATTTGTCGTATAAAATTTGTTCATCTTTACACTCGCACATTACGCGAGGAAAGAATAATTCTCATTATAATATATATTTAAATGTGATATTTTAATTGTTATAAGATATAGATATTATTTGAATTTTTTAGTTTTTATTAAAAAATATGGTTAAGAATGTATGCACACTCAAGAGTAGAAAATTTGAAGTTTATTTACATTGTTTATGTACAGTTTCAGCAATAAAATAATAGATTACAATGAAATTGTACGTGTAGATATTTAATATGAATAATTATTCATATTATATGAAATAGTTAAGAAAAAATAATCTGCCGCTTACTGGAAATTTACCCAATAACTTCGATTTCAACATATTTACAAAATACTTCAAATTGGTTCTATTAAAAGAGGAAACTACATTCTCAACAATTATAGTAAGCGAATTGAGTGGCTCGTTTTATCTCTTTAATTCTTCGCAATTACATGTCTATTATGAAAAGACAAATAATGAAAATTTAATAACATTTGTCAACTTTAATGCTTTTTAATTGGTAATATTCACTTTCTAGTTACAATACAATAAGTTAATATATATTCGACAAATTCATAAGGCTTTGTTTTTCAATAGGCAGTTTTAAAAATCACCTATTATACATATTTAGATATTTGTTAAATAGAAAGTAGGATAAGTTAAGTAAGTCGATAATATTCATTAGTATCATTATAATGTAAATATATTATGATAATATTTTTTCGCGATGGGAATATTTTTCTTTCAACGAAACTGTAATACAAACAATTTATTACAAATTATATTCTTCAAGTTATCTTCGGACTTTACGCGCGCGTTCCTTTGTATGTATATAATATTTTATGTATACATAATTATGTACAATGGTACAATGCTCATGGCATACAATATAAATTAAGATTTATGATTGTTGCATATAGCAGAAACTGCAGAATTTCATAAGAAATCGAATGATTTAAAATAAATATTATTTTTATGGACCACAGCCGTTTTTATTAATCGATGCGATAATTCGATTGTACTTGCTTTCCAAGTACGATTACGTTAAACGCTGTCGCTATTGAGCGGGGTTAATCGGACAAGGAGAGCAGTCGTTAGATAAATGAAGCAACAACGCCCTCCGGGCTTTTCTCACTTATTTATTTACTCGTTAGATAGGGGGTAGAATGACAGGTAGAAGGACACGATTAGAATACAAATTCGATCACGCCATTACGTTACTCCAATCTTCCCTTAAAACCGCAACACTATCCTTTTATCCTCCATCCGTTAGTATTAAAAGAACGCGTTGTTTGAATTATGAATTTCTTGACGGCAGCATATTGGTCTACATTGGTCAATATTTTTGATAAAGATTAAAATTAACAAGCTCGAGCAGTTATTGCGATTTAGCCGAATAAATCCATTACAATTGATTATCCATTTAATTAGGCGAAGGTGATAAAAACGGTGATTCTCCGTTCAAAAAGTACTTTGACATTTCAAATTCATCTAAATCATCTTCAATCATCTAAATTGCATTACAATATTTAACAACTCGGTGACTAATTTTTTTAATTTTAATAATTTACCTAATAAATTACGCTCGCCACGCATGTAATTATAAACCAGTCCATGCTCGAGATGTCTTTTACGCTTTACCGACTGCTCAATAATTCTCAATATTAAGAATTATAAATCTGTATGACTTGCATATACATTGCGACATAGAGAGAATCTTCGTTAATCGACAAACAACATATATAACAACATAACGTTATTTCCATACAGATATAGAGAAAGTGCTACTTACTCTATACACTAAATTTCAATTATTTATCGACTCACTGGTCTCGCATCGAAACGAAGTGCTTACGATCCGTCAAAGTCTCCCGGAATATCGACCATTGCAATAAACATCCCTACATTGAACGAATATATGTAGAAAATGCCGATGAATATTTATTTCCTCTCAATCCAGCTTCTAATACTTTGTAAGTAAAAGTCATTGTTCGCCGATCAATAGATGGAAAATTAATGAACAAACGTTGTAATTGATTTTAAATAGGTAATCGGTATACTTTTATCGATACGAAGCCCATGCTTGGACAACAAGTTAGATTAGCGGAAAGAAACGAATTCCCTTATGTCGTATCAATGGTACAAGTTGCTGCTGATAATCGAAACAACCTACAATTTTACCATTTATGTACAGGAACGCTCATAACTAGAACAGATGTTGCGATTTCTGAACATTGTATCGAGGGGGAACATCAGACAGCTATTCAAATTTCAGTCGGGTCACTTCATTTTGGAGAAGGTCAAAAATATCGAATACTTTGGTGGTTATCTTATGATCAGTGGATCGCGCGTCATCGTCTACAATCCCGATTCACCGACAGAAATGACATCGCCAATATACGAGTAAATTACCTATCTAAGCAAACATTTAACACCTAATATTATGATTTTATAATGCGCGTATTCGCTTAATCATTCCTAATATCCTAATACTTTAATTATCCAAATAACAGCAGTCTCTTTACAGTTAACGAATGCTGTAAGAAATTCAATTATTCCAGTGCGATTTTTCGATGTGCCGAATAATAGATTATACGGAGCAGAGGTAAGAGTGGTAGGATGGGGCTCTCCAAATAATACTCAACCCAGTCCGTTGTTAAAAACTGCTACTTTAAACGTCTTATCAAATAGGGAATGTAAGAGCCGAATAAGAAACATCATTGAGAGAAATGTTATTCTCAATGAATATCAGTACTTATGCTCTGCAGGAAATCCATATGTTATATTGAACCAAGTAAGTGAGCGTTAAACATAATAAAAGATTTTTTTTTTTATAAGGCACGTTTTATTATAAAATAAAATAAAATAAAATAAAATATTCAAATTACAATTTGAAATTTAAATATCATTTTCTGTATTAATTTTAGCTAATAATTAACCAAGTAATTATTTACAACATATTGAATATTGAAATTAATACACATATGAAAGAAATATATATTATCTATGTACAACAATGTGTAATATTTTAATCGTAATTTTTTTTATAATTTATGTTTATAATCGTAATAATAATTATAATGTTTATAATTGTATTAAAGTAAACAATTAATACGGATAAATTTTTAATCGATTGGAGATATATATATATATATATATATATATATATATATATATATATATATATGATGTAAAAATTGTAAATTCCAACTTATTTACTAATAATCTTAATAATCTTAATGAGATAATAGAGCCAATTTTTTTACGGAAGCTTCGTATATAAATATTTGTAAACTATTTTTGTCCAACTTTTTTCATTCTTTTTTTTTTTTTTTATTTATTCATACACATTTAATATTAATGATGGGAGCTATTAAATTTATAACAAATATAAAAAAAAAAAATTTCAGGGTGATAGTGGTGCGCCGTTATTATATGGAAACCGACTTATAGGTATTACTTCAGGAAGTTTGCCAAATATATTAGGAGAAATACATCCTGATTTAATAAATCTTCACTCGTCTTTGCGAGCTTACAAACACTTTTATTTGAATGTCATGAGTTCGGATAGAACTTAACTAAATATTAAGTTTAATACTTAATATCACTTTAGGTTAAGAAAAATCTATATTTGTATTTTTTAATAAATAACAAAATTATAATAAAAATAAAAATATATATTACAAAATGTTTAAATCGCATGAAATGTATCAGAATTCTTTTGTTAATTATAAATAAAATTAAAATTCAATCATTTTCATTATTACTATTTACACTTTTATTATTAGATATAAAATACAAAAGCTGCATTAATTAATGTTATACTAATACTGTACATCAATGTTTTTGTTTTTTGTTTTTTTTTTGTTGTTGTTTTTTGGTTTGTTTTTTTTTTTGTTTTTTTTTGTTGTTGTTGTTGTTTTTTTTATTGTTTTTTTTTTGTTTTGTTTTTTATTTTAAGCAACTGCATGAACAATGCATCTTACAGTAGGACTGGTAAGAATGAGCTATTTATGAACGATAATTTGATAAATGTGTAGTACACAGAGGAATGGAATTATTATTATTTATTATGCTTTAACGGTGAATATAAATGGAGGCAACGCAATGGAAATCGTCAAATATTCAGCAGGTAAATGATATTATTGTATTAAATGTATTGAACATTTTTTGCTTTAACAATTAATTTATAATTTTATTTCTGTATTATTTCTGAAAGAACTTGATCAAAGCTAATGAGAATTAAAGTCAATGTTTGTTAATTAAATATTTTTCTGGTGTGTGTCTTAATATTCATAATATAATATTGTTAAAAATAATTGATACAACAGAAAGACATTAGTTTAAAAGTTTTAACTTACAATCATGCAATGACATCTACTAATTATCAGCATAATTCATAATTAATTAACCATATATAAGTATTTCAAAAATGTCATTACCGATGAAATGATATTCTTTTCTTAATTCAAAACGAACAATGAATAAGTAACTCTATCTTCTTCTAACTGTCCAATATATAATCTAATCAAATAAGGCTTTAGATAAATAATTGCGTCAGATTTTTTTTTTTTTTTTTTTTTTTATTTTTTTACATGATATCTAAGGTATGCAAAATAAAATTTTGATTCAAATGTCATTGGATGATAAAAATAAATATTAAATTATATAGTATTATATAGAAAATGATTATTTTTCTAATTAAAGTAAAAGTATCAAAAATACAAATTATAGCATAAATTATTTAATTTCAATAATATATATTTTATTATAATGACTTTACATAAGTGTAAGAAGTTATAAATGTAAAATATATGAAACTAGTAAATTATTCGTTTATTTAATTATTTATAGAAAATATTATATTCAGAAAAAAAAATCTGTTGCGGTATTGAATAAAATCGTGTATATTTATCAATTGTGGAAGATTATTTTTGTTTTTTAATAAATTGAATAATATCCTTTGTTAATATCAGCTTGTTAATAATCCTTTGCCAGATAACTTGATTAGCCTGTGGCATAGTTTATTATTATATAATGCGCATATTATTAATGTATTATTAGGTAAGGTGAAGTATTATCTTATGTTGGGAAATGGGGAAAGAACCCCCGCTGGAATAAAATAACATAATAAGGAAAATATGAGAAGAAAAGGAATAAAGAGTACTGGAAGATATAATCAACTCATTGGTGGATTATTGTAAGTTATATAAATATTGTTGATTGCGTTAATTTGCATTTCATTAATACAAATACCTGATATAGGACTAAAAACGATTTTACCTTTTCTGCATACCATTTTTTAATATTATTGTAAAAAAAAAAAAAAAAAAAAAAAAAAAAAAAACATATCCTTAATATATATTATTTATTACAAAAATAATTTTATTTTATTAATCATATTGATACTCAGTACATTAATATGCACATATACACATTATACACATGCATGCATATATATATATATACAAAAATTTATGATAAGCTATATTTATGAAATATAATAATAATAATTTATCAATAGTGAAATATATTATCAGAAATGTATTATCAGCTAAGAAAACAAATAAGATAGTTTCTTTTGATGTGATAAACATTATTACACTTTAAATAAATAAATTCCGAGACTTATTTTTCGTAATTGAAATTTCAATAAGCGTAATTTATTGAATAATAGAATATTTTTATATAAAATAATAATTTTACATATATACTATTTATCAACATGTGGCGAAGTACATTAATTTCCGGAATACCTAACGTCCAGAAAAAAGGCTCTATAATAATGCATTGAAGCGTGAACGTTAATTAAATGATTATTATCAACTTCTTGATTCTTTGGACAAACTCCAGAATGAATTCCGACTAATTGATGACGATATAATAGTGGACCACCACTATCGCCCTGAAAGTAACATATTTGCAGGTGTAATGTAGCAGTGTCAAGATATATCAAACGGATATTTATTATTATTATTATTATTATTATTATTATTATTATTATTATTATTATTATTATTATTATTATTACGCTTAAATATTTTTATAAGAATAAAACATGAATTACATATTAATATTAAATAATGATCACATTGTCAATTCTAATAAGAACTTTGAAAATATTATTGTACGATTTTTCATTTAAAATGTAAATGTAAGTAAATGTAAGTTTGAAAAAAATGAAAACTTTCACTTAATGCTATTTCTGGCCTATATGTAATCAATTAAACATATCGACATAGTATTTCTGAATTGTTATCAAATTTCATTATTCAACATTAGCATTTTGATATTTGAGCAGATTGATTTAGATCTGATTTGAACATTATTTTTTTTTAGCGTTACTTGTGATAATAATAATCAGTTAAAAGCATCGATTTTACTTCAAAAGTATTTCTCAAATACTCGCTTTAATTATGTATTTTTATGTCTTTATTTTTCACATTCTAACTATTGCAAGTTATACGACTGGAACTAAAAGAAAAAAAGAAGAAGAAAAAAAAAAAATTACGATAAAAAGCTTAAAAAAAAAGAAAAAACTAAAAAAAAAAATGAATTCGCTCAAATTATTTCTTACTTAGTTTATCAACAATTTTCATTCTAAAATGCGCAATAAAAAAGAAAGAATCTTTCAGTTCAATGTATCATAGGGTTAAATTTGTAATTGTAATGAGAATTATACTTTTGGCACTTTAAGATTTGCCTTCTCTTTAAAAAATAGCTTTTACATTTAAATTTAGTAAACTAAATTTTGACTTTGAGAATGAAATGTATAATTTTTCATATCGAGTTCAATATACTTTGAAAAGTTAAATATTTCAAAAGCAACGAGCCTGATCAATGGGTAGAAATTAAGCAATACAGTATATTATTAATAAAAATACGTTCTTCCGAAAGGATTTTTCTTTGAAATCAGTTGCATAACTTTGTTCTATAATGTATGAAAGATTTAATATAATTTTCATGATAATTGTGTAGAAACAGCACACTATTATGACAATTGTACGTTTCAAATTAAATATAATATAATTAAACGTAATAGTGTGAAGCTTGCGTGCGCTTGTGTTTCGTGAAACATGGAAACAAAAATGAATTCACGATAGAATAGAATTTATCTTAGAATAATTCTTTATACTTTAAGCATTTTTATAGTTTAAAATTTCTCAAACACGATTCAAGCAATCGACATATCTATTATAAAAATTCGAAATATAAAAATTCGTTTGAATCCCTATTTACTTAAATACACTATTCATCGTCGCACAAATTATTTCAATTCAATCAATATTTAAAGCAACATGGAAAAAATTCTACCTATGCTTATATAATAATGATATACTTACATAACTTAATATTACATGAGGTTGCATGTAAGTTAATAAAGACGGTGTTTCAATTATATCAAGAGGTTGATATGAACTTCCTATTATTTCCAAACTCCTTCGGTATGATATAACTTGTAAGTTAGCAGCTTTTAAGAATGGATTAGTGTGAGTGCCATTTAATATACCCCATGCTACGGCTATAACCTGTAATCTATTAAGTCTCGCATTCGGTATATTTGGAATTTCGGCTGGAACGATACTATTTGGAACCGCTGCAGTTAGCTACAAAATCCCATAGTACAGTATATATTTAAAACAATAAAATTCGAGGAGTCTGTTTTTCAAACAATAGTTTAATTAATAAGTTGAAATTTTTAAAAGAATCACCCGTATATTAACGATATCGTTAAAATCCACTTGAGGCTGTATGCCCTTACGATGTGCCCATACATCATATGTCAACCACCAGAATGGATAATACCTTTGTCCGAGTCTAATATCAGTTGATCCAATAATTATTCTTATGGAAATTTTCATTTCATTAACAACGCAATGCGCAGCCGTTGCAACGTCCCTAAGAGTAATCAATGATCCTGTACAAACATGATCGTTTTCCGGTTGAAGGTATTGTCCGCTCTTTAATCGCATAATAGATACGACGAAAGGAAATTCGTTTGCCCTTGCATTTCTAACATTTGGTCCCTCTAAAGGTCTTACAAAACTAAATTGTCTACCTAATTGAAAAACATTTGGTTCAAGCAATATTAATCCATTTCATTGTTCGCAGTATTTTTTTTTTTTTTTTTTTTTTTTTTTTTTTTTTACAATACGTCACATAAAAAAGTTTAAAAAATATTATCTTACAAAATAATATGCATAACGGCGCCACAAAGCAAACAATTCTCATATTTAAACTGAAAACATCAAAATTATTAATGAATTATTAATAGAAAATTTAATCTTTTATTATCTAATATAATAAATTTCAATGTACTAGCCAATCGTACAAAGTAAAAAAATTATTTGAAATCAACGATATTTATTATGATTATCGTCATCAATCCATTTTATTTATAATAATGTTCTTCGAATCAAAAAGAAACGTATTTACAAATTTAATTTCATCAAACTTTAACGATTATATTAATTCTACGAATATTCTAGAATTTTCTTGTTATCAAATTACATATTCATTTTCTTATTGATTTTCGAAACAAACTATGAAAAATTAAATAATATTGATTGTGATAAAGTTATGAAAAACTATTAAAAAATCTTAACAAAATTAAAATATCTATTTTATATTTTATTAAGTATGTTTTCGTATCAAAATAAACATTAAACGACTCTATTCTATGCGTTGCAATCTTAATGAAAACTTAACATTAATAATAAACTAAATATTTTTTAAACATAATGATGGTTTACGGTTAAAGTCTTAATAATGTTTGGTAAACAAGAAATTAATACAAAAAAATAACACAAAATAAATTATAAATTATTATATAATACATAAATTACGTTCGAATTTTAGATTAAATAATACATTCACATTGAGATAATTTAAATGAAATAGTGAATGGAAAAATGTGTACCAATTTATTTAAATATTAATTTCAGTTTGTATAATTATAGAAGCGTGTTATTTTAAGAAACATATGTATAATAAAATGATTTAAATATTTTATATTCAAATATTGTAACAAACAAATATGAAAATTGATATTAATTTTCGAAAATTATCAACCACACGAAGACAATCATGAAAGGTTAATAAATTCACCGTAACACTTAAAAAATATATACGACAATCATAAATAATTATTGAAATAAAAATATATTAGTATATCAATAACACTATAGTTTTAGCACAATATTTACTTAATATCTTGTTATAAAATAATCTTTGTATTAAAGTATAATTTTACAACACGCAACGATAATTATCAATAAATGGAGGACGATAACTAAAAGGCAAAAAGTGATGTCGATAGTCGATTAATAGTATGCTCAGAATTATTTATTAAAGAAGTAATTTTTTCTTCATTCGAAAAGTCAGGTAGATCAGATATATATATATATATATATATATATATATATATGTTCTAACGTATATTATAAAATTTTTCATAAATATTATATACCTAGAGGTATCAAAACAATATATATGTATATGTATATGTATATGTATACATATTGTTTGGATTTGTTATGTTCTAAAATAATCTATCGAAATACATTATTCATGCATAAATCATAATACGGTTTTACTACTTTTTTCACAAAAGGCATTTTTTCTTTGAAATAATACAATCGATTGTTTATTCGATTAAATTAACTTTTACGCATGAAGCACAAATTAATATATAAAGTACAAGTGAGGTGATGTAATAAACTAAAAATATCTTAATATCCTTATATTATCTAATTATTATCTACTATTTCATCATGAAATCTTATCTTGATAAAATTTTTTTTTATATAACTACTAAATAGCCGTTATATTACATTTTTTAATTAAGCAAAGTTAATGCAATTAATGAATTGCAAAACAAAATACATTAGACTTTATATTATCCTCCGAGTAATACGAATTCTTCACTTCAGCACTTGATTTGTCAGAACTATTGATACTCACATTTAGATTGTAGTAATTATGAATTACCCATCGGTAAAATAAGCGTCTAAAATTTATTTTTATTATTTGTATAAGCATATCGTTATCGATAAACGATAATGATAACTTTTTTCAATACTCATACTTGTACAGAACTGTTTTTCTATAATAATTGTAAGAACAACAATGAGTCTGTAGATTTAGATTTTCATAACATTGTTTATTTTTCATCATAATAACTTCAAATACATGCTAATTTATTAATAATTCTAATATATTTTATTTAAATTTTTAATAGGTAATAATAACGCAATCAGTAGGGAACTGATTGTCTGTCCACAATAATAATTATAGTTCTTTGCAAATTGTCTAGATTAATGATAAAAGACAATGCCTAAAAGTTTTTGAGCTTTGAAACCTAAAGCTCTTATAATCTTCAAATATCTTTGTCGTCTCGTTTGTAAAATGCAAATGCGAATTGAATTTACATACATATCGTGTAGTTTAGATAAATTCTTAAATTGGTAAATACGCGTAATAATAAAATCATAAATCTTAAATTAAATAACTAGTGACTTGAGTATTAACATTAGTATCGTAATTTATTGTAGTGCTAAATGACAAAATATACATAATCCCGAAAATTTCATGAATATTATATCAAATTTCATATATTATATAATAGTATTATAAATTATAACAATGAACGTATAAACTTATATACATGTAAAATATGTAAAATCACTTTTTATCTTTATAGTACACTGACATTGAAAAATATATCAATATTTCATTTTATCGAAAAATAATTTGAACGATACAAAAAGTAGAATAATGTAATTAAAGTAAAACATTTTATTCTATTCAATTATAAATTAAATATTGGGATATGATATATATTTTTTTAAATATACGATAAATCCATGAGCTACACTTGTGATGAATTTGACAGGGAATAGATAAAGTTATTTTTAATAGTCAGTCGTAAATTCTGAAAAATATTGTTAACTACTAAAACAATATCGCATATATTTAATTTAGAAGCAAATATAATTGAATCAAGTTGTGTTTATGACAATAATCACAAATACTTTTTATCTCATAAATATTCAAAGAATTTTTTTATTTTTAAAAACATTATTATATTTTAATATATATTTAATTAATAAGAGTGTTTACTAAAAATTTGTATCCAAAAGCTTGATCTTAATGTACATTAAATATAATAGAATTAATTATAAAGAAAGAAACAAATTATATATAATAATAAGTAATAATAATAAAATCGAATAATATTTTCACTAAAATATAAGTAATTTTGTTATTTTCATTCGATAATATTTCATATGCAATTGGTTTAATGGTAACAATAATTTGATTAATTAGTTAGATTTATTTACCTATAAAATTTACATGAAAAATACCGCTGAACTTTAAGCAATTTATTTCTAATATAAATGGTTTATAAACGGAATTTTTCCAATTTACATCCTTAACAAAATTATGCACGTTAATTATTTATTGAATCATTTTTCTCGCTTAAATTCAAAAGAAAAAGAAAAATATTAATAATTAATCGAATTAATAATAGAAGTAAGAATTATCGGAAAGTAGTGTATAAACAAATATGATTTAAAATACATTTGGTTCATTTGATATTTACTATTGTTAATCGATTTTTTTAACTAATTGTCAAAAGATCCTAAATTATCAAACTAGGAATAATTAATTAAATTACTACAATTTACAATTTATACGAAGAAAAAATAAATAAACAATAACTATATTAATGTTTTAAAGGATTTTTTAATATAACTAAGTTTGACATTTTATACAAATTATATGCTAATAGATTTTAACAAGTTTGTTATTTAATTTATAATTTCAATAATAATTTTATAGTAATGTATATATAAAGGATTTTTTTGTTTGTTTACTATATACTGATATTAGCAATTTAAAAAAATAATTATAATGAGTGCAAGTAATAGGAAAAGCAATTGTAAAAATAATAAAAATATTTACTACCAAGAATTTAAAAACAAGATGTTTAACGCTACTTAAAGGTTTTTACATATCAATATTGTTCATTGCAAAATTAGTAGAAATACATTATTAATATATTTAAAATGAATATACACGTAAATTTTAATTTCATAAAACAAATCACCATACATATAAAACATTCGCGTTAGATAGAAAAACAACATTGAACAAATTATTTTTTATTAATTAAATACATTGAAATATCATTATAATAAAAAAATCAATAATAAAGAATTTTGTAATTAATTATTCAAAAATTTACATGTCTTACATTATACAAATATTTGCTTAAACTGTAAATAGATTCTTTGAATGTAAATACAACAAAACATAATAATTTATTAAATTTTTTTCATTAATTCGATAATTGTAAATATGTCCTGATAATGTTACAATTGTCTAAAATTTGAAATTAATGATTATAAGCAATAATGAATCTATAGAAATAAAAGTATTTATAATTACGTCAAAATTAACTAATACTTTCCAATATTTATTATATTTATAACATAAATAATTTTATTGAATAAAAAAAAAAAATATATATTTCTTTCAATAAGTATAATAAGAAATGCTGAAATAATTATAATAAATATGATTTTGTTTTCACAATCGACACAATAAAACGCCAACTTTAAAAATGACTTAATTCAATACCTTTAATAAATTGCATTCCCTCCTGGAGTTTTTGATATTTTTTTAAATTTTAAGAAAATGAAATAATTTAAACTCTATTCATACTATATATAAAAAAAAAAAATATAAATATATATATATGGAAGGATTAAACCGACAATCACAATTTGAATGTTGAAACTGATTGAAAATAAATGAAAAGAAATTGCTATTTCAAGAGGAGAAACAATTTACATATGTTTAAACATTTTAATTAACTTATGATATTACTAACATAAGTATATATTTATATTTAGAGTTTCATTGTCTAATTATGCATATAAGTTTGATTCATAGAATGTTTATTTTTATATTCATAAACCATATCTTAAAATTTAATTATCTCATATAGTTTGAAATTTATTATATCAGCTAAACAAATACTTTGATCAAATTTTTGTTAAGTATTTATATCTATTTGCACTCTCACATTGAATGATATGAATAACTAAAATTGTAATTGAATAATTTGCTTTAATAGTATTATGTTGGCTATTATGCTGTACCCTATTACCAAATTACAGAGCTCGTAATGTTGTTTACAGAATAAAAGAAAATTTAATAAAATAATATCTTTTCAATAAGTTATAGTATTTCTTTAGAAGCTACTTTCATTATTTATGCATAGAAATTACATGGACATTAATAGAATATTATATGTCTTAGAAGCAAGAGATTCAAATAATCAAGCTCAACTTTCTTTATTTATCAATTATCTTATTTGGGATATAAAATAATTAATTATTAAAATTATTCATAAAACTTTATTTATATAACTAACGTCAAAATTCAAATTACGTCAAGATTATAATTGAATTATCCATGATTTGGTATTCTTATTATAGAGAATAAGAGAAAGAAAAAGGTATTTCTAAAATTTTCTTTATACTACTTTATTTCAGTTTACTCACATCCTCTAAATGGAATTACAGTTTTCGAAAAAAAGTATCAAATTTCGCTCTCAAAGATTTTATACGAAATAGTTTAAATATGTAGGCATTAAAAGACAAAGACGTTATTAGTGAAAATGATATGTTTTGGTAATTTAAAATAAAAATAAGCAATATTCTAAAGTTAAATGGTAATATCGACAATTGATGCCTAAAGTTGCATATAATTTAAGAAAAAAGCGGAAATGTAAGCACAATATGAAGATACACTAATAAACAAGAACAAATAAACTAATTTCAATAGCATCAAATTTCTATTAGCTAAACCGGAAATACTCGTTTTTAACACAATAAGTACAAACCATATGATTTAAAATTTTTATAGTAAAAAATTGCTTTGTACATTATAGTCATAGGAAAGCACGAAGCAATAATCTTTTGTCTAATTGCTCAATCAATGTAAATAATTTAACTATTACTAAACTATCAATGATCTCACGCTTTGTTTGACGTAGTAAAAATCTGAGCTTTAAAAACAAGTAAATTTAATTACAATGAATAATTGTAAAATAAGAAAAATAATGTCGCAAAACGTTAGTAATGGGGCAATAGTAAAATCTAAACAATAAAGTCATTTTTATAATTAATGACACGGTTAATTTTTAAGTTTTAATAAATATTAATTTGAATAAAAAAAAGAATTTGCATACATATTTATAAGTAATTCGTGTTTTTAGGAAAATTTTACATATCGCTAATCAAAGCTTCAAATGAATCTCAAACCATCTGTATCAAGTGATAATGATATATACAAAAAATTTGATACAAAGTATAGCACATGATTTATTAATAAATTTAAATTATTTATTAATTATACGATAAATGTGAAATACCGTAAAAGCAATATATACATATATATATATATATATATTTCTTACTTACGTGTTCGGAAAATATACTCCACTGACGTCATTAATTATTTTATGATTTCATCAATAATTAATTGCTAATTCATGAACATAAACTACTAATCTTACTTTATATACTATATATTTGCTATTTAAAAAAGAATTAAATAATAGTTGAGTTTAAAGTGTTTAAAGAAAATTTAAAAAAAGAAGAATAAATGAAGTTTTCTGTACTTATTTTGTTACTAGTTGTTAGCTACAGTTTAATCGTTACAGGTATAATTAATATTAATTAATATAAGTTTTTCTTAAATACAATAACTAATAAAGTTAATTTCGTTATACAGGAGATGTACTATTTAATAAAGATATCTGCTTGGAGTGCTGCAAAAGTAAAATATATTTTAATTTATTATATATATATTTATTTATAAAAGTAAATTAATTATGATAATTGATAAGTAAATATTTAAATTAATATATATATATATATATATATATATATATATATAGAATTTGCATATAAAATTTATTTTGAAATTCACTTTTTATTATATTCCAAAAATAATGGATAAATCTATAAAACAAATGATTTATTAGTCATATATTAGGAAGGATAAAAGTTATACATAAAGATCCCATAAAAATTGTAAAAGAATTTAAAATCCTTTTTCGAAAATCCATACAATAAACAATCACTGATTATAATAAACTTTCTGAAATATAATTATATGACATGAAATGTAGTATTATATAATCTGCTATTAAAAACAGATTATTAATCTTAATTGCTGATATAAATAGCAGTGATTAAAGCTCATTATGACCAGTAATTCTCGAATTGACATCGCCCATTTTTTTTTAATGCCACAATAATATATTAAGATAATTACACTGTAGAATACAAACTATAACCGGTAGCATTAGGTTACATCAACATAAAGATTATAACATAAATGTAGAGATATGAAGAGAGAGTATTTATCAAATTCACATAGTTTAGCATTTACAATGTATAGTATGGATTAAATAGAGAAATGCGAATGCAAATCAAAGCATCGTAGAACTGTCGATCGATAAAACAGAAAATGGAAAAATCAAAATTGATAGATAGGTAGGTGTATATTTGCGTTTTTGCGTGTATATTGCGCATTTGATGCGCAAAAATTGCAAAAATAGATAATAAACGTGATTTCCTGTGAAAAATCTTTTTCTTTTTTTTTTCACGAGTAAAAATTATTCACCAAGCTTTTTAATTTATTCTTCAACTTCTCAAATTTCAAAAGAATGCCAGACAGATTATTTTTATTTAGACTTATCAGACTCCGAGTTTGATCGTAATAAGCTTTATACTTTTTCAGTCTATATAATTTATTCATATAGCTCGCAGTATGTGAACGAAGTTCATTCTAAAGTCAATTAAAACAAACAAAATTATCATTAACATAAATTAAAGGAGAGGAATTTTAATAATATCCATTAATTGTCAACATCCGTTATATACTGAAACAATCATTTTTAACTAAAACTTGCTTAATTTAACTAAACTAAAGTTATTAACAAAATTCGGTGATACGCGCCATGAAAAGATTTGAAAAAAGGTGAGTAAAATAGAAAAAAGTATAGTATAATTTCGAATGTGAAAGCTATTGAAAAATGATAGTCGATAAATACAATAAACTATTGGAAATAAAAGCGGTTAAAAAAAAAAACAAACAAACAAACAAAAAAACAAAAGTTAAAGAGTACAATGGGGCGAAAACCCCTATATAAAAAGTCAGTGGAGGAGGGGCTGAAGGTCGAATGAAAGATAAACAATTAATGTAAACAGAAATGATTAATATTATGTTAAGGCCACAATGAAGATAACAGCTATATAAATTGGACAATGTGATGGCGAATTTCTGCGTTGATGGCATAAAAAAATTTTTACTTTTTAATGTTATTTAATCGTAACATCCATTTATAAATTACTTAAATCAAACAAAAAAAAAAAACAAAAAAAAACAAATTACATAAAACAGAATCGAACTCAAATCTCTATTTTAAATAGTTGAGAAAGTGGCATTGAAAACTATATATTCCGTATGCTTGATCTTAGTAAAACGTAAATATATTTGATCTAACTAATAACGAAGAAATGAACATATAAAAAAGCATGTCGAAATCAAAAATAAAAATATACAACTAATGAAATATTAATTCATTTATAAATAACAGCACACATAAGATTTTGTGATAAAGCTAGCCTGCCATTTTAAGCGAGTGCAACATAAATTATGATAGCTAATTTCATTTATTACGAAAATATATCGACAATTGTCTGATGTTCGCTTCTTAAGAAAACACCTAAGACTATATCAAACAATTAATTTACCTAACAAACGATATTCAGCAATAGTTTAATAAATTAGCAAAACTTTAGAATTTTTAGAATCGCTTGAAAAACACTTGAACAATTCGTAAATAATAATTAATACTGCGATAAATATATGTATAGCCTGCCTGATAGATTATATCGGACGAAAACTTGAAGCAGAGCTTCGATTAAGAATCTTAAAAACTATCGAGATAATTTAGAGATTATTTTGAGGAATTATAGGAGTAAAATTCTAAAAAGAAAAAAAAAATGCTAAAAATCGATATGTGCTATTTATTCAGCAATTAAACTGATACAATCGCATAACGTTCTTACAAAATATAATTTTTGTAAATTTTTCAAGAATATTAATTTTTTTAAGGCTTAAAAATTTTTTTTTTCTTCATATTATTGATAATATTCTAAATTTCAGTATAATAATTTTTCCCAAAACATTTAATTACCGATTATTAATAAAAAATTGTCGATATATTTTATAAACGTACGAATGTAAAGATAAATCTATTGCACGAGTGACTTAATTACAGCAATCGTGTGTGCGTAAGAAATTATTTAATCCTTAACAAAAATTAGCCTTCAAAGGCATATTTTCTTATTTATACTATTTAAAAATCATTTTTTAAACAAAATTTTAATAACTTTATAATTAATTAAGATGAAAATTTACATGTGATTTTAAAAATAGAATACAACTCCAATTTTTGTAAACTAAATCTTCATCGTCAAACAATTCCTAATAACAATAGCAGCAAATCAATTTTAATGCTTAATAGCGTTTAAAACATGCAGAATAATTATAAATTTATACGATAAAATTACCGTACTTATTAACGTACTAAAATTAATTTTGATTAAAATGTGCTTATTTGTAAATATCTAGAGGCCCACACCCACAGGCAACGAAAACATTGTAATAATGTATGCGTCGTAAAAACTACTAACAGTAAGTTAATAATATTTAAAAGTTAATATTAACAAGTTTATCGATCATCTATTCATTTTACATATTAAGTAATTATAATGAAATACAAATTTATCATTCCTATAACATTTCAAATTTCTATTTTACTTTGATAAATTCATTAAAATAATATAAATCATTAATTTTCTTATCACGATAATTGTAAATTTGATGTGAATGAAAGTCAGTAAATTTAAATGAAATTTTTTTTTTTTTTTTTTTTTTTTTTTTTTTATTATTATTATAAGTGTTTTACTTTCTTCGTTTTTTTTTTCTTTTTTTTATCTTATGAAACTTTTTCATAAGTATATTATGTATATTGATTGTACAAGTTGTCATTATGTTAATAAACTGAGTACATTAAACAAAATTCTTAATAATTCAATATTAAATAGAAAGACAAAAAAATATATAAAAACCCAAAAATTTTTAAGAATTTCTTATCCATTATACAATATTACCCATAAATCTATTAATAATTGCATGTATGTTTAAACATTAATCTACCGTGTACAAAAGAAATTATTTTACATTTCACTTTATTCAAATAACATTAAATGATGTAATGAACAGTTAAGCTTAAATTGCAATACACAAAATTATCTGAGAGCAATATAAACTTTAATCTATTGTTCTTAAATACATTTTAAGTTCTAATTTTTTTTTTTTAAACATATTAAATTATTCATCTTTTCTATATTTAATTCATTCTAATTCTATTCCAAACTCCAAGAACTAATATATCATATTGTTTTACAGATGAAATGATATACAATTCTGAAAAACAATGTAAATCAGATTGTAGAGGTAAGACATACTATTTGTTACAAAATTTTTTAAATTAATTGATCATTTTTCTCATATTAATATTTCTAATTTGTTCAAATTTTAATAATATATTTTTCTAGTATTTAATTAAACTCAATATTTATTTTATTCGCAATTCAATGGATTTTATAATTTACATTTAATTTCAGCTTATCCAACGAAAGAGTTTCATAATTGTTGTGAAAATAATTGCAAACCTCTAGAGGTAAGTATTTTACTTATTTTGCTTACATTGTGTTTTTAAATTTCATTTGAAATTATTTAATTTTCCATAAATTCAGCCAATATCTAATACTGAATATGAATAGGTAATAAATATCTTATATAATAATATCGACAAACGTTCTTAAACATTATAATTAATGATTAATTTAATATTAAAGAATCAAATTCTTAATCCTTTTTTCACATATGTTTAATTATTATTTTATGAAATTTTATAATTTTCTTAATCAAAAAAGGATATATTTTATAACTATAATCACATAAATATTTACATGCACATAACTTTAAAACAAACATTTATTTATTGTTAAAATTCTATTATGCAGGCTGGCCGTTATAAAAGATTCGAGGGATAAATTTTAATGCCAACTACAACTACTTGAAATTATATTTTATGAAAATATTTTACTTGTAACGTATATTTTGAATGTTGTTACTAAGATGAAAATCAATAGATTTACTTTGTAAGAATTGAATAAAACAAGTAAAACTTAGAAATCCTTATCCCGTATAAACTTCAAAATTCACATCAATAATTGTAATAAATTAAGATATTTAAGAAAAATATATATAATAATTGTAAGAAAGTAAAAGATTCTTGTATTAATATATTAGATTGAAGAGTGTAAAAAAAGCATAGCATATAACTTATTTATATGCATAAGAAAATTTGATTATTTTTACAATCAATTTGTCTTATTCGTTCTACTTTATTATCTTTATTCTCGTTAATATTAAAATTGTTGAAATTTAAATTTAAACAAGAAATATTATCATTATTATATTATTTAAAACTATGCTTAAACATTATCATGATTAAATAAACGTATTTCTTATCTTTCATTATCAGCGTGTCTCTTATACACATTTGTTATAAATAAATAATTTTCGGTATATTAACTTTTATTATCTATAAATTATCTAGGTAAATTACAAATGTATGCGATATTAACGATTGAACTACAAAACAATTATTATCTTTTTAATCAATATTACTTCAGTATACAGAAAACTACTAAATAATATAAAACGCTATTACAATTAATAAAACCTTTGTTATTTAAGAACGACTTTTTTATCCATAAAAAATAATGTAAGATAGTTGAAGAAACTAATATGTTGATCATACATAAATTTAATGAAAGAATTTCATAAATTCAGATATTTTTTTAATTAAATTAATAATATAATAAATAACATTTTAATATGTAAAAATAATTTTTTGCGATACATTTACAGCCCATTTCCCAGCGTATATAAAGTATATATTGACTGATGAATTCTCCGTTTTCATTATTATTGCTTCTTATTATATTCATAAATAATTGCTTTTTATTTTATTTAAATAACATTTTGTCAAAAATATTTTCAATATTAGATAAGGTAAGGACAAAATAAGAAAAACAATATTTGCTAGTACGAACTATTATATTATATTATATTATTTTATAATATAACTATTATATTATATTACATTGAGAGACGATTATACCTGTATACAGCTTCAAGCCTTGATTGATTTGTTTATAATATTAAAACTGCATCTTTACATTAAATATTTAAATATTCTGATATAGTACAGATAAATTTTAAAATTATTTAAAAAAGATAAATTTAAAAGGCAAAATATGTTATACTTCAGTGAAATAATATGTGAAAGTACAAATTCTATGAAAATTAATATATATATATATATATATATATACATAAGTTTAAATTCCATACTATAAGTAGTTATTGTTAGATATTATAAATAATTATTGTATAAATAATTATATAAAAAGAGATTTCTATACTATTAATAGTTATATAAATTTTTACTTTAAATAAATGGATGATTTGATTTTAATTTAATAAATTTCTTAATTCACTCATTTGTGATGTATTATCCACAGTTGTTCAAATTCATTAAATAACTTGTATATATATATATATATATATATATATATATATATATATAGAATCATATATAGAGTGAGTGTATGTGTGTGATAGAGAG
>NW_011948451.1:491804-496490 GCF_000503995.2 Ceratosolen solmsi marchali
TATATATATATATATATATATATATATATATATATATATATAGTAAATCATATAGTAAATGAATGGATGTCATCGATGAAGCGAATTAAATTTATAACTTTATATCGAGTATTTTAAAATATAAGTTTTTAAAGTATTGTTTCACCTTAAGTTTTTGTTATCGCTTTGAAAGGAAATAAAATAAAATTTAATTTGATACGTAGATTATCCGCCGATATAAGTCGAGAGAACTTATTGGCACATGTTCATTATTATTCACGATACGATTTGTCGTGATGGCCATTGATTTATTGGCATCGGAATTTACTTACTATACATTGTTCATCGATGTCGTCGTATGGGATTTGAGATGTTGGTAATTTTGTGACTTTCCCGAGGACTCAAAGTAAATTTGTCCCTGTTGTTGTTGCTCTTATCAACTGTTAGCAGATACAACGAAGACTCGTGTAAATACAATGGAGAGTTATTCTATTTGTCCAATAAATAATTAATATTATTTATGATTATTGTAAATCTCGATGGAACGGATAATTTTACTATCATATAAAATTGTGGATCATATTCTCGATATTTTCCATGGCTTTCTCCTTTATGCGTACTAAGTTAGCGACATTGTCATCTATACTCGTTTATACCGTATAAACTCCTCGCTAATATCGAACGTATTGGTTCCGGAGTTAATAATAAATGTTTTTTAGGTAAATAATAATTTTTAAAACTTATATTACAATGAATAACCAAACATCAAATATTTATTAGCAAGTAAATAAGAAATTAATTTACATGTAACGTTATATTTTTGTAAATATAGTTATTTACAATTTTACAGATTACAGTCCCAAGAGATCAGTATTTTTCACTAAATTGTTTTTTTTTTTTTTTTTTTTGCATAAAAATGCCCTACGCATTTACATAATCCACAACAGCTACAAAAGTAAGGCTTGAACGAACAATTAAATATACATAGAATATATATTGCAAAAATACATGTGTAGGATTAAATGAAAAATTATTTTCATACATAATATTTGACTTTACTAATAATTACTCAACTTAATATATGTTAAAATAAAAAATGAAAATATACGAAAGTAAGGGACGGCAAGTTAAGGGCCTTAATGATATTTTTCTTTCATTTTAAATTACTACGAGTATCGATAAAAGCATTTAAAGCTATTTTGCACCTTAAAGATAATTTAATATAAGTGTTAACAAAATCTACTTATAAAGGTGGAACCTAAAAAAAAAAAAAAGGTTCTGCATTGTGATTAAATTAAATAATTAAGTATTTTAAATAAGTCAATCGTTAAAGATATTACGATATTATTCGACTAAGTAAAACCAAAACTTTAAATATAAAAATTAAAATAAATCGTTTCGTTTACATTAATTCCTTATACTTATTGTATTATCAATTAAGAAATATACGATACTGGCCTACACTGAATAAATAAATTATTAAATTTTCATCGCCATGATATGCCCCATTAATACTTCAGAATTTATTATGTTAGCAGCTACTATTTAACTCATATGAAATTTATTTAATGAAGTCTTTCAGTTTTACACGCATATATATTTCCTTTTACATCAATATCATTATAATAATTTGTTATTGCGAATTGGAAAGTCTTATTGACTTATTCATCAATCATTTTTTACGCATTGTTATTTTATCATTTGATCCTGTCATTGACAAATTGTGCGAAGAAAATTAAAAAAAGCATAGAGGAAGTGCTGGAGTGATTTGGCTTTTCGGAGCTCTTTGAATTAAAACAGCAGTCTGCTGACCATTATCACACTGTGATAATGTAATATCCTCTAGAATCCTTTACGAACATCATATATAATTAAATTGAACGCTTACATGGTATTGTTTCCTCACGCGCGCGCGCGCACGGACGCACAGAGAGAGAGAGAGAGAGAGAGAGAGAGAGAGAGAGAGAGAGAGGGAGAAACACACACACACACACACACATCCATCCACGCCTTCTTCGAAAACTAACGATCATGGGCATAGCATCGTCTTCGGTATACCATTAAAAATGAGATTTGTCATTTTATGATGAACGACCACTTTCATCACCCCGTAAATCATATTCATAAAAGAAATAAACAATGTTCAAATCCTCACCCGACTATCTCGAGTGACTTTCCACTTTCGACTCCTCAATTCAATCTAGGCAACAATACAATATCATCCCTAAGATAATCAATGAACGAATTAACAAAGTAATGACTAGAGGAATAATTAAAATTCTCGAAGGCTCCGAAAACTCTAATTATATACGCAACTTTGCGAGTATTGTTCTTTTTAGAATAAGTATCTAAGTATCTACCGGTGACTAGGATTACTTTAAGTTTCCCAAAGCTCAAGGATTACTTGTATAAGCATTTTGACCCTTCCAAATAATATTGTTACAAAACGAGCCACCGCACACTAAATAAATAAAAGACAAGTGAGAGATTAGCGAACAATCTGGTATGGAGTATTTTTCGGCGGTTTGCATCGGCCCATTTAATCTATTCGCGTACTCGATCGGTCCCACTTAACATACCATCACCGAGCAGCAGACGACAGACAGAAACAACAGAGACGTAAGATTAGCTTTTTTTTTTTTTTTTTCGTTTTTTTTAATGAAATGTCAAGTGTATTAGTAGATTTTATTAGATTTTACTAGAACGAGCTTTTCCAAGCCAATTGGACTATTAGGGCCAAGGAGCTACAGAGGATGAATCACCGTATGCGACATTTGCCAATGGCACAATATCCATCGCTTAAAAAGTAAGGAAAAAAGATGGATAAGAGAAAATAGTATTTTAATCGAAAAATCGAACGGCAGGGTTTTTTTGTTTAATCGATTAGTCTTCAAATTATTATAATTTCATTTAATTTGTCGCTCGAGCTCGTTTCTTCATAATCAAGTATCGATAACTTTAAATTCAAGTTAAGAAATAAAATAATAGTTACTTGGAGAAGTTTTATATGGATTCTATAGGAAATAACTTGCTTCAATTATTATCTTATTACTTATTTTATTGCAATTGCACTTATTTTATAACATATTGTAAAAAATTAAAGACCATTTGATTTATCAATTTTAGCCCATTAGAGAAATCATGTCCGCTCACTGTTTTAAATGCAAATTTCTTAATTGTGTAATTCCTGAATTATTAATAATGAAAATGCGACTTGTATTTTCAATGATATCCTTTTAAAAATTCTTGTAACAGTAAAAGACAGAATTAGTGGCTTTTAAGAGAAGTAAAGAATTACAATTAACGAATAAGTAATAAATTAATCAAGTTTAAGCGATCCTACATTCCTACCTTCACTAATACAACAACGAAGAAACGAAGAAAATATGAAAATATGAAAATATTCCAGAAATTTATCGATACTTTCGGATAAAATTTATACATCTTTATATGTATTACGTAGATCGAAAAAGTTATTCCATTCGTGTAACTGTCTACTAACGTGTAATTCGTGTACATAAATTTTTCATCCATTATATGACATCGCTTTGCATTAATAAAGTTCATATTATACTTGATATTTAAATGTCTATTGAATGTTAGTTTATTGAATTACAATAAAAGCCATTCAGCCATTAATAAAGACAACGATTATTATTAATATTTAATATTATTAGTAAATTTGTCCGTATATTATAACGACAGAGATTACTTTTTACATGTAATTTTCATTATATGGACAGGGGCGTATGGAGCTTTGAACTTTGATAAGAAATCCGCATAAAATAATTAAGAAAACTATATTAACTATTTTAACCATAATGATTTGCTCTCGTTTTTTACTCAAAGTGTTGAGTAACGTCATTATTACACGCATTATCGCATTATCGCATTATGGTTTTTTTCATAAAAATGTTTCGCGATGAAAAAACCTTTTGAGAGCGAAAATATTTAACTATCTGAACGAGCGTTTGAACGAGTATATTAATTAAAAATTACATTATTGTAGCGCTACCTTGCCAAATTCTCTTACCGTATGCACCTGCACGTGATGGAAGAAGAGGCTAGTTATTTTCGTCAACTAGTAGTTTTTAATAATATTTTTAGATTCTCCGAGACTACGCTCTACTTATCTACAATTTAATACGTAGTAGTTAGCTACGTCTTACGGATACCAGAGTAATGTACTAAACTAACGTTTTAAACCGCCTTGTTAAAATAGACTTTATAGTACAAAGTGCTGATTATTTGTTAATTTGCATGCTGTTAATCTAAAATAACGATATAAATGAAAAATGAAAAATGAAAAATTATATGGATTATTGACTGATAGGTAGAAAAGCCTTTAGCATCAAATAAAATTCCCTTTACATCTAAAGCACGCAAGGGTCGAAAAATTGCATTCTATTTAAAAAAAAAATAATCTTTAATACTTATAACATGTATTAGAATATAGGGATAATCAATTAATCGATTGATTGTTCCTGATTGTCCTTCTTCCACAATAAGCCGAACTGTTTCATGCTGTTTTTCATATATAATAAGCCGAAATATTAATAATGACGTAATGTTGGGCTATATTATATTTTAGGCGAATTATAAATTCCGTCAACTTTCAACGTTTTCGTAAAAACGAGGTTTTCATGACATAATTAACGAGTTTGCTATGGCAATTGGTTGTTTAATTAATTTTTTCAAATACAACGT
>NW_011948451.1:496500-498714 GCF_000503995.2 Ceratosolen solmsi marchali
TATTATATATTGTTATGTGAAATGTTATGCGAAATCGGCACTGTCAAATCATAATGTTATTAATATATTCGATGTCTGGTTCAGAGTCATAGAAATTTCACTAATATTCATTCACATTGTCATAACTCAACATAACTCAACTATATACACTTATATTTATTGATTATTTTTCGTGTTTAAATAAAAACGAAATTTTGAAAAACATTGATCAAAATTCATGTGCCAAATTGTATTAAATCGAAATAAACTTCAATAAAGAAGTAAGAGTTTGATAGTGAAATAATTTATCGTAAAGAAGTTAAAATCGAATTGAGAATATATATACCTCACAGATAATCGAGTGTACGTATAATTTTCCAATATAACAATTGATTTGGATGAAATAACGTAATCAATTGTATTAACAAATTTTTTAAAATGAATACTTTTCAGAGAAATTACTTTGAGCGCCTAAGAAATTTTTGCAGAAAACATTTGCTCGAATTTTTTTTGATTATACAATCTGCTGATATAATTTTAATTCTAACTTTGAATTCTCCTCTTCCTTTAATAATTTATTTATAAACATTTTCAATATTTTGTTTTTATGGCTTTTTTTTTTTTTTTTTTTTTTTTTTTTTTTTTTTCCTAGTTCACAATTCACATAATACATGCCGTAACAGATAATATGTAGTGCCAGCGTAAATAGCGTAATAAGGATAATCAAGGAGAAATCGCAAAAAAAGCCATAGTACAATATATTATGTTGTAATAAATAATAGAAAAGTAATAAAAGTATTGTGCGTAATTAATTATTTTGCAGAGAATACCTTAGTGATCCGATGGGGCATTATGTCGAAAGCAATGGTAAGTGAAATTTCAGCAATTGTGACAAATAGAAGATTTCAATGAAGATTTAATGCCACAGTGGCGATTGAAATTAATTATAAATAAAAATGCATAAATTCACTATTTATATAGAGCAGCTTTAAGCTGTAGTTTCATGCTAAACAAATTCCCATAAAATATATCGTTGAAAATAAATCATAATATTTTACGTGTATTCTCATCTACGATGAATAATTAATTATAATTAATTGTCATTGATTGAATGACATTGAAATTACAAGTGTCCTTGTAATCGTTGCATTCATGTTGTTGCGAGATTAGTGTGGTGGTGCCACTTTTATACACACTATATACGCACGTATCTATACGGCGGATCAATAGTCACTTTAAAAAAGTAATAATAAATCGATTGATAAAAGGGAGCGTGTCTCGTCAAAAAGGACGAGGAAAATTTTAATGGAAATAAGCGGAAGAAGAGAGAAGATGTGAGAAGGATAAGGTAAAGAAGCGCTAACGACAGGATGTGTAAAATTGTTGTCCAGGCTGATATGACTATGAATCGCTGATTGGTCGGTGAGGGAATGAATTGAGGTATTGTGATGACGGGAGGAGGTGGGTGCCTCGGAGAGATAATCGATCGAATAAGCGTTTAGCGAAGAGAAATTGAAAATGTAAATGCAACGCGCTTATTCGCATTGACATGGGCGACGGAGGACCACTGGAGTTGGTCGTCAATCAGCGCATTCAAAGACCGGTGGGTGGGTGGGGGGGGGGGCAGGCAACCGAGCGACCATGGAAAGTTAAGTTTGCGTAGAAACTCGGGCGTAAGATAGGGAAGTGCAAGCTCGTCGTCGACGTCGGGCTTGAGCAGCGGCACGGCACGGCACGGGGACCGTGGATTGAGGGGGAGGTGATGGAGGAGGGAGAGACGACGTGGGTAGTGAAGTGAAGAGAGTTGTCCCGGCGGGCGGTCTCGTGTCGCGGAGAGCATCCGCCCCGGCTCTCTCGTCCGACCATCATTGTATTTTCAACCGACGCTACCGCCATGTTTGCTTCGGTTCGCCGTACCCGATCCCATGTCGCCGATAGGTGCGCGCGGCTACCAGCGCAACTAAATCCTACAGTGTGTCTCGTCGTCGTGCGGCGTTGCGCGCGCGCGCTCCCGAGGAAAAGGACGGTAAGCAAGCGCGAGAGGGAGACGGAGCAACGGCGGCCGCACAGTGCTCACGAAAGTAAATAGAGGGAAATGCGTGCGCTGGTGGCACTCGGCGGCATACAGTTTTGAAAGAGGCGCCCCCGCGTGCGGTCTGTTATATTCGCGTGGTCGAGCTTATCAGTGGTGGTGGTGGTGGTGGTGGTGGTGGTGGTGGTGGTGGTGGTGGTGGT
>NW_011948451.1:498808-502286 GCF_000503995.2 Ceratosolen solmsi marchali
AGTGGCGGCGGTGGTAGTGTTGGTGGTAGTGGCGGCGGTGGTAGTGGTGGTGGTAGTGGCGGCGGTGGTAGCGGTAGCGGTAGCGGTAGCGACAGCGACGGTAACGGCGGTAACAACGGCGAGGGAACCGAGGCGCTTCGAGGAGGGCATCTCCCGCGCTTCCCCAGAAATTGGCAGCAATGGTAAGTGAGACGGCGAGCGAACCCGGGACGAGCCCCGGAGTTTCGAGCTCGCGGCGCTCGGTGTTCGCGTGCGAGGGAAGGCGCGATTTGTCGGCGCCGCCGGTGCTGCTCCTCTCCTCCCCCCCCCCCCCCCCCCCACACCCCCCCCCCCCCTCTCCATCTTTCTATATATATCTATATCTCTCAACTGGCCCCTTGCCGGTAACGCGCGATCGTCCTTGCGCCACGGTCAATACCTCCTGAGATGAAACGTCGACGGCGATGACGACTATCTCTCTCGCGGCCACCGCCGTTCACGAGCCAACTCTATGGCCGCGGCGTTCGCGCGCCAGACCAAATCAATATAATACACCCGCGCGCACACTCGTCGTTCGCTACACTTCTTCTCGCTCTGTCTCCCTTTCTCCCAGTTACGCCCCCGTGCTCGTCCATGCATGTGCACGCGCGCATACTCGCGCGGATGGCGAGCGAGCGCGCGGCCGCATACGAACGATAGAACGTGCACATATGGGCGGGCGCGCGCGCGCGCACGCTCTAGCAGCTCGTCCCATGATATAACCGGGCGAACGGGCGCGTGTGTGCGTGTGCTTAGGCTTGGGGCGCGCGCGCGCGCGCGCATAGCCATTGGCGCGCGGAGACGACGGGTGCGCGCATCGACTGAACACGGTACCCGCGCCTAAGAGACGCTTGCCTGTGTGTTCGTGCGCGCGAGCAAGTTTTTCCCGCGCGTAAGTGTCGCGCACGCGAGACCGCTGCACTTATTTGTTGTTTGTTTTTGTTTTCATCGTGGCGCGGTGAGTGCTGCTCGCCCAGCGGCTCGACGATTCCTTGGACAATGGGCGAAGTTTTACAGCTTTGGCGAGCGGTTGAATCGCCGCTAACGAGAGCTTTACGTGCATATGGGTGACGGGGACGATTTGTGTGGTTGGATTTTATTATTTGGCCTGTGTTTGGGACGGTAAGGCGAGTGTTGGGCCTGTGGTGTCGGCGGCGCCGATATGTTTCGTCGACTTCGATTCGAATTGTCTTGGCCGTGAGGCGCCGAAGTAGCGAATGGACGGTTGACGCTTTATTGTTCGACGAATGCGGTTTTTGGGATAAATCTTGAAATTCAACGACTATCAGACAACCCGAGTATCGCAATTTTGTATGTTTGAAATTGCAATAGTCTTATGAGATATTTGTACCGGCTGATAATTAGAAGAGTAATAGGTAAAAAATGTCTCTGATCATACGTTCGTGGCGATTGAATTATACCGTGGAATGTCGGGATTTTACAAATTTAACAGTTGCAGTTGACAATCCCGTAATTTTGGCGTATTGATTAGGCTTATCGGGCGAGGCGATAATGACATTCGTAACAAAATGCCTGATCGAAATATTGTTAAAAGTTGAAATAAAACTATGGATATTTCATTTGTAATTTATACTTTTAAAAGTTCTGATATTCAACATGTAACATTAATGCTTAATATTAATTGATAATTCAGTTGTCTATTTTGATGACGATATTAATTATTTTAAGTTAAAAATTTCATATACAACTCGAAGAATTAAGTAAATTGTCAGAAACTTTGATAAAATTGAAGAATTTGATATGAATTTTATTATAAAATTATTTTAATTAATTTACACGGCTTTTCTAATAATAAATTAAAATTTAAAATGTATCAGCTTGTAAAGTAGTACTTGCTTGCTGATACGCTCAATAACAGCAGTTTGCTAAAGATAGAATTTTCTAAATTGGTTATTAAACTCGGTACCAAAATATTTTTAGCCCGATTGCCTAATTATGTTTAAAAAATTATACAATATTTTCTAAATAATATTAATTTTCTTTTTGTTTTCTTTTTTTTTTTCTTTTTAACGTTCATCATTTTATTGAGAGAGAAAAAACTGATAACAATTGTATTAAACATTATTTGTTAATAAAATCCATTTCTTATTATTCTTTTCCTTCTTATTATTATCCATGATTGTATGCCTCGATTCAACCTCTGTATTTAAATATCATGATAATCCAACGGAGCACCTATTTTCAATGCGCGCACACACACACACAGAGAGAGAGACTGTAACTAAAGTATGCAACTATCTGAGAGAGTATTAGCAAATACATAATTAACTGATAAATGATTTATGAATTTAAATTCTAGCTAATCACAGAATAAAATAATAAATTTTTCATTTTTTCTTTTTATATTGCAGGGTATATAAATTAAAAATAATGTGGCTAAGAAGCGAACACTTGAGCCGAAGGCTCAGAGGGAGATTGGGTACTGCTATTGCAGCTGCGACTAAAGGCACGGGTCGGCGAGTACAAGCAGGCGCTGTTCGTAAATCTCCAGCGATAAATAACAGTAGTCAACGAGTACACACTACGAGTAAATGCGGAAGATTGTCCCGTTGGAGACGCCGCTCACCAAATCTTTTGAAAGAAGTACGCGCATAAAAATAAAAAATATGTTAATACAGCATTTCAACAAATTAACCATCAATTTTATTACTGTATTTAGGCATGTAAGGAAAATGTCCTGAATTTTTCAAAATCTACGCCAATTAGAAGAGAGAGCGTCCCTCGTCGAAGAAAGTGTATTAAACGCTCAATGGTTACATCTACTCCACTCGGTCATGCTTTACCTAAGGATAAAATCATTGTAAGTTAATATTCTATTGCTTACACGTATATATGATTGTGTAGTGCACGAATATCATATTTTCATCATATTTTCAAAAAATTATTTACAGCCTCCAAAAACCACTAAGATTGCAAAAGTGTCTGAAGAATCAAAAGAGAATTGGGATTTAGATGCGATTCCTCTTTATTCTCCACAATTAGAAATTGCAGAGGCTGTCTGTTCCTCAATGCCAGTCGAAGATTTTAATATAAATCCATCGTCTGTAAATTCTATTACTGAACTAATGCCTCCTTCAGAAACGGTGCAATCGGAATTCTCGTGTCTACTGGATGATGAAGGAAATAGGACATCTGGTATATATTGTATTTTTTATAAATTAATCGCTATATAATATCCGCAGTTAAGATTATGAATTAAATATTAAATGACAATTTTTTTTCCATTTTATCAAAAATTTAATAAACATGCGTGACTGTGAAACGATAAATTTATAAAGCCAAATGTTTTTTTTTTTTTTTTTTCATAAAATTTATATGTTTCAAAAAGCATAGCTTAAGGATATTCGTGAAATATAACATATTACTTTTTATATTTAGATTTCCATGTGTCTATAATTTTAAATTAATTTTACATCTCAGTTTCACCTATTTTATATTT
>NW_011948451.1:502361-542656 GCF_000503995.2 Ceratosolen solmsi marchali
TTCCCCTACACTATTCAGCAATTTGCACGCCAACAAACCAATCTGATGAGTATTATAGTCTTATGCACTCAACTTCTATTTATAATAGTCGCCTAACGTACTCTGCAGAAAGATACTTTCCAAGTACAAAATATTCGTTTACCAATAATAATGAAAATAACAGTGATCTGTCAAGACATCAGTATATGGATCTCGAAAACGAATCTTCAAAATGTGAATCTACTCTTTCATATACTTCCGCCAAATATAATTTAACGGATTTAAGTATAACGAATTCGGATCATTCTCCCGATACAAATGGAAATATTAATGCAAAGTATGATTCCGATGACATCAGCAGTGAATATCAAGATGTCAAGTACATGGAAGTTAGTAGCGAAGAAATTGTGGAGAGCTGTGATGTCGATACAATGGTAGCAAACGTACAGGATGATCGCGATTCTTTCGATCCCTACGTATTCATTAAGCACTTACCACCGCTAACTGCAGCAATGAGAGCAAGATGTCCGGCTCTTCCATTAAAAACTAGAAGCAGTCCAGAATTTAGTTTGGTACTGGATTTGGTGAGTTATTATTACTTATATTTAGATCTTTCGTTTATTTAACGTATTCAACGCTATACCAATAGATTACAATAAATTTATTGTTTATGTTTTTTAAAAGAAAATTTTAACATTTTCATCTATCGCCTAAAAAGTTTATTTATCATTTATTTTCATAAGAGAGAGATTTATTACTTATAATGTAATGCTGAATTTTATGGAAATTGTTGATTTAAAAAACGTTTCTCTAATAATGAAACATTGTTTGAATTTTAGGATGAAACATTAGTACACTGTAGCTTACAAGAACTATCAGATGCATCATTTCGTTTCCCCGTTGTTTTTCAAAATGTAACGTACACTGTATTCGTAAGAACTAGACCATTTTTTCGTGAATTTTTGGAACACGTGTCATCGCTGTACGAAGTTATACTATTTACAGCGAGCAAGCGTGTTTATGCGAATAAATTAATGAATTTATTAGACCCCACCAGACGATTAATTAAATATCGACTGTTTCGTGAGCATTGTGTCTGTGTAAATGGAAATTACATTAAAGATTTATCGATTCTGGGAAGAGACTTATCTAAAACTGTGATCATTGATAATAGTCCGCAAGCATTTGGATACCAGGTAATAATAAATTAAATTATAATGATACGTATATTTAAATAATGCTTATAAGTAAATGTATTTACAGTTGGAAAATGGTATACCTATAGAAAGTTGGTTCGCAGATCGTACGGACAGTGAATTAATGAAACTGGTACCATTTTTAGAGAATCTTGTACATTGGGTAAGTAAAAATTATAAAAATTGCAAATTACTATCTAACGTTAAAACATTATTTTTTTAAGGGCGGCGACGTACGACCACGAATAAGGGAACAATTTCGGCTTTTCAGTTTTTTGCCACCAGATTAATTTTGAGATACCAAACTAAATTTATAGGATCATGTCAGAGGCGGAATATTTTTTACTTTGATTATGGCTTATAATATTCAGTTTATTATATAAAATATATATAAAAGTACAGACAGTATTGTCGCAAGTACATATTATACTATACGTATAATTAGCGCTGATGTTTTACACTTACTGTGAAACATGAAAGGTAAATATTTAATGTCAAAATAAACCCAAAGGGTATAAAAGTACATATAACATATAAAACACGCGCGTGCGCGTACACAATTAAGCACACTGTATAAATTATTATATTATTATTATATTAGTAAGTGAAGCAAAGTATTGAAATTTTTTAAAGTTTTCTTCAAACTTGACGAACATCTTTTTAATATAACGATTCACGCTATGCTTTACTTACGCAACTGTTTATAAATATTGATTTTTTCTTTTTTTTTTCTTTTTTTTTCTTACCGATTTTAAATTAAAAAATTTTTCATTGAAAATCAATTTTTAATTAATGTAGAGTTAAGTTTAATTTATAAAATTTTTATACACGTACTAAACGGTTAATTTCCTCGACAAGTCACAAATTTTGTATTTTTCCAAGACTAATGAATCATTATTAAAATTATTTTTTACAGTTTTACGTTTAATATGCTCATTATATATTCATTGTTATAATTATGTACATATAAAACCACGCCTTTCCGGTTTAAGAGGCATTTATATTTTTTTTACGTTATGTAGTTATTATAAAATTGTATTAATTAATAGTTTGATATCATGTTGTACCTTTATGGTAAATTATGTATTTGAAAACTAGTTAAGTATTAAATGAATATTGCTAGCGAGCGCTGACATGAGAATTTAGATGATGGCACGCACCGATACTACTTTGATACAAATATATCACTACTCCCGTCAACAACGCAGTCTAGTCGTTAGATTTTACTTCTTCCGTATATCTGAATATTCAAAATGATCTCAATTTTTTTTATATCGTCTTATTCATTTAATTCATTTAGTATCATCCTCATGCTAAATAATAAAACTCCAATTTTTTTTTTATTATGCAACCGTTGAAGATCTACGATATCAATTAAATTAAATTAAATATAAAGAAGTAAATGCTATATAATTGGTACCCATCCAGTAATTAATCTGTATGACTATATAAATTTAAATAATGTTTTTTTTTATAATGTGTTTAATATTCAAAATTGTCTTGAATTTCTTTCTTTTTCAATTAAGATCCAATATTTTGCGAATGAAAATTTGATACAAAATTTGTAGCCAATATTTCGTGTAGTAGTTTGAAAGTGCAAAACTACAAGAAAATTTAGTCGAATTTATTGTATCTGTGAGCTTTTTTACTTATAACTCAAAGATTTCAAATCATTATGAACGTTTATGGATAAAATCGTTTGGTCCTTAACGATGAATTATTTACAGTAATCGCTTAATTCAAATTGAAATATAATTTGTGAAAGATTGACATACTAAAATAAGCAATAGCTGCTAAGATTTCTGATGATTTGGCCAAACATAAGAATATGAGTTAATCGTACATTATTATCCCGTATATAATAATATACTATTGTATTTAGAATGATGTGCTTCTTCTATTACGCACTCGAGTATGATTTGCTTGTTGTTTATTCTGATATGCAGAGAAGCGTATCGTAGACTGTGTTGTTAACGCAAGTATCTATTTGCATATCACGACACTGTGTTTACACTAATTATTAACTGCGTGCATCCTTGCATCGTCAGTCGCATCGACAAAGTATCGGCGCCTTGCCAAGTGGTGTTAAATACCACACAGTCCCGAACAGTATAATTTAAAAATATCCCCTTCAGAATTTTGTCGTCTGTCACATGACATTATAAAATTTATTACTATATACTAAGAAATGGAATGAGAAGAAGGACCTCTGTATTTAACCTTCTGTTTAACATTATTTTATACTTTTTATATAAGTTCCTTTATTTTATGGCCATTTCTTGATTTAAGTTTTTTTTATAAAACTTAAAAAACTGTTTATCACTAATCATCGACGAATAGTCTGTGTAGATGTGCACAAGTTTTTTCATGTTTTATTTATTCACTTATAAATATTATTCAAGCGAGCTTGATAAAACAAAAACAAAGAAAAAAACAAAACAAAACAAAAAAAAAATGAGTCGGTTGATTTGTTCGTAATACTGTCACTTCCAGTTACTGTTGAAATTCCTACGTTTGTTAGTCTCCCATTGAGCACACTAGCACGCTAATGGCGAAAAGACGAGTTTAAAATGTTAAATTAAGGAGTTAGACTATTTTGAGTGATTTTCAGGCTAAAAATATTTATCCTAAAGCATGAAAAACAATCGGTAAGACATTTTTCTCTTACACTGTTGCCAGATGTATCTTAAAAAGCCTGAAAACCAAAAACATTTGAGATTTTAAGATCCTTAAATTTGAGCGTGTTTCTCTTTATATTTAAAATGTTAAAGTCTGTGTGATCAAGATTTGATTACTTTTTAATACATTAATTTTACGTTTCTCATTTTTAATACCAAAGTTTATATCGATATGATTTCATTGCCTATTTTTTATTTATTTATTTATTTTTTTTTTTTTTTTTTTTTTTTTTAAACAATTGAGCATTTTACACGTTATTCTGAAAAGGAAATTTCATTTTTATTTATATAATTTTATTTGTAAAAAAAAAATTAAAAAATAATAAACATAAATGTTTAATAATATCGATTTTTATTGCAACGGATTATGAATTAATTTTACTTTTTTTTTTTTTTGACCTTGTGGTACGAGGTAACGAAATATATAATTATTTCTATCTATTCTCTGTTAGTAGTAGAATTAAGACTTATATTCAGTAATATTGGAAAAATATACGTAATTTTTGGGAACATCAAAATGGTCTAATTTTTTAAATATAGAAAAATAACATTATAATAAAAAATAAAATAAAATAAAATTAAAAAAAATAAAAAATAAAACAACAAAAAAATATATGCCTTAAGTACAAAAAGTAAGATTTAGAAATCTAATATGTAATAATATATTATATAGTTATTACGATCAAAATCAAGTTTTTAACACACACACACACACACACACATCAATTGCGCTTCTATACTTCATATTTTTTTATTGTGATACATATTCTAAATAAAAAAAAACAAATCATGTGGCATATGCGTACCAATTTATCGATCATAGGAATGAGAGAAGCACCGATATTAATTATATATATTGACATGTTTTTATATCAGAGAATATGTATCAAAATTAAAGCTCAGATGACCAAGTGTAAAGAATTTATCCAATGGAAATTGAATGAATAACGTATTTCAGAATTTTTAGTTGATTATCTTAATGTATGGATTGATTTTCAATATTGGTCATAGAAATTTTTTATATAAAAATGTCAAATCTAAAAATCACTTGATCATCTTAAAGTTGAAAGTTGACAATTTATTACTATTTTTTATTTTAATTTAAGAAAAGAACTATCCCGAGGTGATTATCAAAAATTTACATGCTATATGCAAAACAATTACTTATTAATAAAATGAACAAATGTCTAAGATACTTCTTTTGTATTTATCATGATAGTGATCTCAGTTTATAATACAGATAGTAAGTTTTTGTAAAAATGGGGAAAAAAAGACTATGGTCTTGTGTCATTGAATCATTACATCTGTCGATGAATTTAAAGTACCATATTAATTAATATATGAACGAAGGAAATGAAAGGTTGTAAAAATAATTTTTATGACTTGAGGACAATTAGACCAAGTTCGTACTAACAACAACAACAACAAAAACAACACAATGTATTTAGATACATAAAAAATAAACTTACACGTAAGACTTGTGTATTATACCCCATGTATTGGACTAGTCGATTTTTATTTTCATAAATAAAAGTGATCTTAAGCGTTCAGAAATTTTATGATAATTTTTTTTTTTTTTTTTTTTTTTTTTTTTTTTTTTTTTTTTTTTTGTTTATTTACGTTTATATTTTCTTAGAAGTGAAGTAGCTCTTTAATTTGTCCATTCGTTATTGCCAATGGTAAGATTTATAAAATTTTATATCTAAAAAGTTTTATTGTAAAAAAAAAGAAAGAAAGAAAGAAAAAGAAAAAACATATTGTAATAATGATAAATAATATTGAATAGTAGTATTAAGGCATAAGCTGTTACGCAAATAATAATTTATTCTCGCGGAGAAATTATTAATTTTAGGCAGGATAAATAATATAATTCGAGAAAGAGCTAATCAAAATTTACTATTAAAATTTAAGAGAGTACAGCCCAACCTGAACTGGGTGCTAGTGTGCATTAATTTAGATGGCGTTTAATAGTTTAAGCATTTATATAACTTGTTATAACAGCGCAATAATATTGTAAATTAGCTTCCACATCCATACGTCAATTGTATCCCCGCGAATCGTTAAGCAACCAAAAAAATGGAATAATAGAGTGGTGAATCGATAACGCGATCGTAACTCAATTTATAAATTTATAATATACTTGCTTATGTAATAAGGGCGCACAGTACAATAACATGGAAAAATAGATTATCGGTTCACCATAGAAATGAGGTGTAAAAATAAAAATGGAAATTACATTTATAATCATAAGCGTAAAAAGTTATGCATACTTTCCATTAAAATTAACAGCATACATATTTCAATATTTTTCACCCCATTTCTAGCATATTAAATACGTTGTTTTGCAATCCCTGTACAACCTATGTGATTATTTCAAATTTCTTCCACACTTTATAAATAAATATTTAAAGAAAAAAGAAAAGAAGAAGAAAAAAACCTTTCAATTTTTATTACAAACCTATTAAAAGTAAATATGTTGCTCGGCTCTGCTGGATACGAGAAAGAAGTAAGTAGTAATGAGAATTTTGAGCGTAAATATAGCAGGATGTTCTTAGAATGAGGATATATCTATTGCAATTTTAACCATATTAGAGAAACAGGCTATTAATTTTATTATTTAATGAGAAAGAACAATTTTTCCTATATAAAAAAGTTGAATTATTGAAATGCATCCATCGCCAATTAAAAAATAATTAAATATTTTAGAATATATAAAAATTCGTTATTATGTGAAAATGTACATTCGTATGTGCAAAAAGTAACTTCAAAATTATACTGGATATAATGTAGGCCACCGAAAGATCCTCATTTGTACAATATGATCTAATTCTAGTTATATCGATTATGCGTAAGCAGGTACTTGGTTAAATCGTTGAAAAATATTTAAAATTTATTTCCTTTTGAGAGTCTTATCTTTTTGAATCGTGATTACAGTGACTTCCTTTTGGTAAATTTTCTACGTAATCTCTCATGTATTCCAAAAAAAAAAATTTTGTCACATTAGACATTTCTTGTCTTTAACTTATTTTTTGTTTGTTAGGCTACTTGATCCCTAAAGAAAGAGGTGAAAAAAGGCTGAAACACGTTATTCCTATATAAAGCATTATATATTATAAACAATACATAAAGTAGTTAACAAGATTTTCAAATTACAAAATAATTTTCCACATACAATTCTTAATTTACAATATATTTTCTACAGAATACTAAATTTTACAGTTGACCGTTCGAAGTTCAGGTCAATTATTCTCTCTTTCGTTTAATTTCGACTAGAATATAATCGCTTTACTTTAATTTTTTTTTTTTTTTTTTTTTTTTTTTTTTTTTTAAACACTACAATACAGAGCACATATTATGAAAAGAATAATTTTTGTTATCGCAATTAGCAAAACAAAAAAATTTTATTTCATCCATGTCTGCGTAATACACTTTTGTAAGCCTAAAATTCGAACAGCCAATCCAATTCTATGGTTTTTTATGTTGAAAATACCTATTGTCAATTCTTTCGCAGAATGTAATGAGATTTGGATAGTCATGTACAAGTTTACCCATATCGTAATCTGATGAAAGGTTTGTTGTCAATATATTGAATAAATGTCCAAAAACCAAAGCATCCAGTTCTGTGGGTCTGTTGTAATAAAAAAAAATCATCGTTTCAATGATAATGAAGATACAATTCTAATAATTGTAGAGTAGTATACTTTACAAACATTTAAATATTAATTTTGGAATAGGATGAGGTCATAAAAATTTTAATGATATAATAGATTCTTCTGACGAAGTTTCTATCAATTCAAAGCTCTCGGCTCTATTATTTAATGCGGATTTAAAGTACATTTTATCAATTAAGGAAGCGTGCTTAATAAGATTGGGATACTTGTGAATGATTGCAGCTAATTCTTGCATAGGTGATGGAAAATTGGTTGTTGTCAAAATGTTAATGTGGGAAAATACCAAGGCATCTAATTCATTTGGTCTTAAAATAAAAAATAAAATCAATATCTATTAAATATTTATACGAGGCAATAATGATAAATGAAAGAAAAATATCTTACTTATCTCCGAAGAAGTACTTATTGCCTGCTAATCTTTTGCTCAACGAATCGCAACATTTTTTCACTTCTGCCAAAACTTGTTTCAATGATTTTTTAGCCCATGGAAAAATACTCAACTTTTTTATAATCTGATTTCGTTTTCGCCAGTTCATATAATGATTTAATGGCCACGGATAAGCAATACCATATCTCTTTTTCGTAAGATTATTATATGTATCGTCATGACACCAACAAATATATAACTCTGCATAATATAAGACATTGTTAACTAGCGATATATATGCTCTTAAATTAGCTTTGTCGTTGTCTGTTAAATGTTGAGATAGGCCTACGCCTCTGTTATTTATAAACGATACTATATTATCGAAATCCGATATTACAAGTGCCCCGCATTTAATAAAAGGAACTTTTCCAGAGGGAGTCGAGACTCCACAGAATACTCTAGGTTGCACATTTTTAAATAAGCTTGAACAGCTAAACAATTGGCATTATCAGGTAATAATATTTGATGCACATCGAACTGTTGATATAAAAAAATCGATTGAGGCCACACTTCTTGTGCTACAATAAAGAAATGAAAATTATTAATATTTTTTCAATAATTATATTTAGGTTAAGTACTCAAAAAAAATAGATGTATAATCTTAAAATTATTTCAAAATGATTTTTATTCAAATTTATTCACCTGCCATGGCATTTAATATATACTTTAATAACATTTATTTTAATAATAGATCAATTTTAAATCAAGCATATATTATGTATGATGTATGATGTTATGTATGCATTTTTACGTGATGTGTTAATGCATGTTTACGACACTCGTAGCTGAATTTATAGAATTTTAAAAAAAAAAAAAAAAAAGGTGACGTACTTCATTGAAATATGTTATAATATGTTGAAATACAAATGTACGTGAACAGCAAATAAGCACTTACGATGGATATCTATGTACTTTTCACCGCAAACGTTTACGAAATCTCGAATATTTTCAATTGGGTCTTCCTAAAATTTAAAAATTGTATGCTATTAATTATGAAATTACATTGAATTATATTCGATTTTTGTGTAAAAGGATAAAAGCTGTAAGTTACATCGGTTAATCCTTTTAAACTTGTATAAACAGAATTGAGTATTCGTGTTTGCAAAGGTATTTGTTGTTCTTCTGTAAGATGAGATTCTTCAAAAATATTTGAATCGGATGTAAACATAATTATTTTTAAATTTACAATGTAATTTAACAAATATACGTCTAAAATAAAATTAATTATATATATGCATACGCACAAACATTTTTATATATATATTACAACGTATATTTAAAATTAATTTCTACAAAATGAAAATATATACATAAGGCGTCTTTTTTCTTTTTTAATAAAAATTTGCAAAATAAATGAGTTTGAAAATTAAACTTCTTTTATAATCTGAGCTATTGGACGTAAAAAAACAAAATCTATGAATTCAGTTTTAAACATTTTCAATTGATATTATAATATGATTTTACTTTATTTCCAATTACGTTGTAATTTATATAAAAAATTAAAATCGAAAATCTCAATGCAAATTAATGATGAATAAAAAATAAAATATATTGTAAAGCATTGCGTACGATATTACTATAATTTAAAATCGTAATAATTCGAATAAATTAGCAGACACTAATGATATTTGTTAACACTTTTCTTCAACCTCTGAATAAATGAAAATGAAAATTAAAAATTACGCGTTCGAATTTAATCGTTGGACTGGCGCGAAACCGAAAATCAAATGGCACGCGCGAACCAATCAAAATACATGTTTTGTTGTCTGCGTGCGTGAATAGAGAATGAAACGTTGAATTTAAAGCTTTGCGAACACCATCTGGGTTTTCTCTCTTACACTCCCTAAGATGTCGAAGAGAGGTAAGGTTTTGTAAAATTCTTGAAAAATCCATTTTAATCAACTAGAAACGCAATTAAAGTAGTTTCACGACAAATAATTTTGAAAATTATAAATATTATTCGACAAATTAGTCCTAAAAGTTTTTGTTAAAGTGTTCCTCTTTTCCGCGAAAATGATTTACCAGATTAAAGATGATGAGTTTTCTTCTATTGTTGATAATGGTATTGAACGTCGTGTTTTTTATTTTAAGGACGTGGTGGATCGGCGGGAGCCAAATTCAGGATATCCTTAGGTTTACCAGTTGGAGCCGTCATTAATTGTGCCGACAATACTGGTAAGTTTGTAATTAATTATTTTATCGATATACATACGTCTAACCTAAAAAAGTAACACATGTAACACATGGTTATAATATATGAATAAAGATAATTTAAAGGGAAAAAAAAATTTCCCGTAGTTTTGTATTTTTTTTTTCATTTAAGAGCTGTTAGTTCTTGATTTATGAAGTCTATTTTGAAAATATTTACATTGGAACATATTTTTTAATGTCATCGTCAATCGTCTTATATTATATTTGTATAATCGTTTAAATAAAAAAGTTTACTTTTTATTTTTAAGTAATCGTTGATAACACGTTACGTTATTTCATAAGGATAATAAAAAATTATTTAAACAGTGCAATTTTTAATAATCGGTAGGCCGATAGTCCATAGATTTTTTTAAGAAATGAAAAATATAAAGAATACCGCTCTATTATCCATTTGAATTAAATAATGTATCAGGTATATTTTATTGAATTAATGATAAAATTTAATATCGTTGTCTTACAGGGGCAAAGAATTTATATGTAATTGCAGTTCAAGGAATTAAAGGTCGTCTAAATAGACTTCCTGCGGCTGGATCGGGTGATATGATAGTTGCCACGGTTAAAAAAGGAAAGCCTGAACTCAGAAAAAAGGGTAAACTTGATGAATATTTAATTATGATAATATGATTATGTGTATTAAAGTTCTAATTTTTATAATTAAATTAATAGTTATGCCAGCCGTGGTAATAAGGCAACGAAAACCGTTTCGTAGGAAGGATGGAGTATTCATATATTTTGAAGACAATGCAGGTGTAATTGTCAATAATAAGGGTGAAATGAAGGGTTCTGCGATCACAGGTCCAGTTGCAAAAGAATGTGCAGATTTATGGCCCAGAATTGCATCTAATGCTAGCAGTATCGCTTAAACATTCATGTATAAATATTTTTCACTTAATAATACAAATCTGGATGTTACGTCCAAAACAAGATTTAATGGATTTAATTTCTAACCAATACATAAATTTTTATTTTGACAACAAATATAAATGAATACTTGTAATATTCAGTTGTTAATAGTTTTTAATATTTTCTATGATTATTTATTTAACAAGCAATTTTATTGACAATAAATTAGTCATTCAAGGTATTTTGTTGTTAAGAGATCTTTTGATGAACATTGACCTAAATAACTGTCGAACCACAGCGGTAATTATTTTTTGTTTCCCTCTAGTTAGTAAATTTGAAAAAATGACTTTGAACATCATTTCCTTCTCAAACACGATATGGATGACTGGAAAGTTAAATGATGGTTAAAAAAAAATTGTATCTATTATAAATATACTAGCAGAATATTCTTTATTTCCAAATTTATTAACTACAATTCAATATTTTGTAAGCAAGTATATATTATATGCGACCATTACTAATTTATTAAGTATTTAAAGTATTTGTGAATAAACATTATTTTCGAATGGATTTGAAATGCAAAGCTAGACTGAATAATAAAATATCTATGATTTCAAAATAATTGTAAATTGTTAAACTGAACTAATGTTTCCAATCATATAAGTAAATTATAAATTAGCATTCCCTATAGAACAAATTAATGTTTTCACGGTAACGACAGATTTATTTATTACACTTGCAATAGCCTAGTAAATAATTCATTAGTTGTATAATATTTAGATTGAAAAAATTCAAACGAAGTTGTTCAATGCCTATTACTAATTTATCAAATCTTACTCCATTTATAAAAGACTTATTTCATAAATTAAAATATTTATCATATCAATAAAAGATTTGAATTTATTAAATTACATTAACTTACTCTATAACTAAATTTATATTTTTAAATTTTTATCAATCGGATGAATGTGTATCTATCTATATATACGTTTTTTTCATTAAAATATATATATAAATCGAGCGCCTTACCACTACTAATGCACATTTATACAATTGCTCATGTTTAATCAAATTATGTGATATTGGATATGTGCAGTGCTGTTTTTAGAGAAAGGAAAAACTAGAGTATTCAAGGAGCCAGAAATCAGTGAACGTCGGACTATCTTTTTATCCACAGTTGACCGCTTGTTTATATTTTCCATTTAATTCTTTTTATAATTAGTTTTTACGTTCTATAATAAATACATTCTCATTGGCACATTACTATGTGCAATTGTAAAAAGGATAATAATTTTTATATAACAAAAAAAAATTAATTTACACGAGATTAAAGCTTATGTTATAGAAATAAAGACGTTTTGACAATTGTTGTGAAAGAATTCAAGCTAATGAATGTAGATGCATATAATAAATTGGTAAAGTTAAAAAGTCCGAAATTAAGAGATAGAGAAGAGTAAAGTGTAATTTTGTCAACGTAAATTTTTGTTGAAAATGGACTAATTATTTTCAAAAGCTCACTATTCTATTCTCAAATGTATTGAATATCTTTTCTTCGCTGCATACATAGATATAAGAATTTTTGTAATTGTTAGTTTTTAGTAATTAAAAAAAAAAATGTAACAGTATCTATGATGTTTTGTAATTTTAGTTTTATTTTGGATCGATTTCCAAATAGTTATTTAACATTATTTATGAATTATACTCATTAGTATATAAATCTTTTTTATAATAATAATGATTAATAAATTTATTATAAATGGAAATATTATCAAAGTTAATGTTCTTTGGTAATGAATGAGCTTGCAAATAATAATATACAAATTTATATTTTTCCTTAAAGCCTATAATAATATTATTGTTAAGCAGAACAATTACAAAAAATTAAGTTATATTATTATTGCTAGGCATCGTTAAAAAAGCAAATTATATGCATCGAGACGGTTTCGTTTAGCGTTTAAATAGAAAAAACAACTTATATCGACTCTTCTTGGAATCCATTGGTAGGAATTACTTATTTTCTGCTTGTTTTTGTTTTTGTTTTTTGTTTGTTTGTTTTTTTTTTTTTTTAATTCAAAATCAAGTACGTATGAGTATAAAATGTATTGCATCGATATGACAATGAATGGTAAAAGGCTCCTAATAAACACATAATCAGACACACAATGGGAATGCATTATTTAAAATTCTAGAGAGGCAAAATTGAATATCCTAATGTGGGTTGTAATTAATCGTAATTTTAATAAAAGACAGGGCAACCTTATTTTAGATTTTTTTTTTTCCATCTAATGAATGCAATTTGAACTGACAAATTAAATAAAAAGGAGTGAAAACGGGATAGCGCGAGAGACGGAGGCGTGGATTTGGGAGGTGGAGGGGGTGGAGAGACAGAAAGCTAACAATCGTATAAATCATTTGGGCAAAAAAATATTAGCTTTTTAATATCGAGAGAAAAAGTAATCTATGACAATGGCAATGGCAATGGCAACAATAATTAACAATAACAACAATACGCATCCACGGTATAAGAAACCTATGACTTACGAGCGGAGAGTGTCAAAAATGTAAAACAATTCACGTAATCGAGAACGACGCCCATGGCAAAGTGTACGCGGTACTTAGTGCGTGATAAAAGTAGGTAAAAGCATTTTTTCGTCGAGCGCACCACCCACCATTTCAGGTGGCTTCCGCCAGCTTACGAGATAAAAATGTTTGTTCGAAGCGCCATTCACGCATAGCGCTCACTCCTTGCGGGGAAAAACGTCAAGTTCAAACAGAAGCGGGGAAACAGTCGGGAAAATGAGAGATCGCAACGGCGAATGAATCACGCGGGCGTTAAAGAGGGAACGCGGGTCTCCGGAGGAGGCTAAGGAGGGATGGCGACGGAGGGCGGAGGGACTGAACCGCGCGCTCTCTGGAGCATGCGATTTTCAGATTACATATATTCCCGCGCCGGCACGAGCGGACACAGTGTACCAAGCGAACGGAGTCCGTTCCGCGACGGCAATCATTTCCCGGCGGCGCGACGACTGCGCTTCCACCCGCTCCTGGCTCTCGTAGCTCCTTATCGCTCCATCCTCCCTCCACCGTCCCGCCCCGCTCCGTCCAATCCCATCCCCATCGTCACTCGACCGACTAACTGCACCGTAAGAGAAGGAAGAAGAGCGCGGGCGGCGAGGAGGTGCAGCGAGGCAGCGATCTGCTTTATCAAGGTGAATAGAGTGCGATAAGTAGGAGTTCGAGTCGTGGCTCGTCAGGCATCGCGAGCGTCGCCAGCGTACTCCCACGCGCCAGTAAGTCTCGACCCGGGGAATCGACAAAGCACCATTCGGCGATTATCTTATCGCTCTTAGGCGCTCGCGTACGCGGAGCGCGAATGTGCTTCGGCGGAGATATCGGGCTCGGTTTGTGCGCCCCGTCGTATCAACCTCTGGGTGTGTCACTTGGACTCTGTGCACCCGATGCGCGAGTTTACGACTGTACGAACGACGACGACGACGACGACGACGACGACGACGACGACGAGTGCTTGTGCCAAGGTCGAAAAGAATTATCAATGCATTTGCAACGTTATTATAATAAAATACGGAGATCGGCAGCATCGATGCTGGCCACCTTCATGCTCGACCTTTAATATTCCTCGATGCCTATGTTTGTCACACTTAATTTTGGGATTATACGAAAGGCATTTGCAATGGAATGGAAGAATAATAACAAGTAATGGCAGTAAAAAAGTTTTTAATTAATCTCTCATTTGCGAGATGAGCAATGATGGACTTTTATCGTATAAGCTGGAATTTTATATTCGTCTCGTTGTTGGGGCTGCGTGTTTAATCTCCTACTTAACGGACCCTTTCTATTATTCTCTGGTCGGTTAAAAAGTGAAACTTTATTGATAGATAGAGTTACCGCCTCGCACTGGCAATTACTGAAAGAGTATTACTTTAAAATGCGAAATAAATGCGGTTACGTGTAATTTATCAACAACGCCCAATCATTTGCTGCTTCAATTTTTCATTATAAAGTGAGGTTAGAAGCGTGCGACGATGCAATTAATAGATACACATATTAACAAAATTAATATGCCCGCGAAGCCCAACACCCAATAAAGTCGTCGATTGAATTTCAAAATTCAAATTACTTTATTGCTACTTATTACTTCCACACGATATCCTATCAACATACATTATTCAATAGCGTCTTTCACCGAGATTCGTATAATAAATTCAGCGAGTCCCTAGATCCCTATAATAAGCCGTGTTATGAAATAATTCAAATGTAAACATAAGTCTCGATCATTATTCATTATTTTGAATTTTAGTAGTACGTTAATGCTATTTTTAATTTTAGCCTTAATTTAAGTAACAATTAATTCTATTACATTATTTCGATAGCCTTACTTTGGCGTAATGCAGATGCATAATACACCACTGAAAAATATAACCAATTTATGAAGTACAGTTAAATCAGAATTACCATGTTTTTGAAAATATTTGGCATATTTTCTTCCTGAATTGATAAATTTCTATATAATTTCATAATACAGCTTTCAAACAATTGATGAACACTTATAGTTTTTCCTTTCTTCTTCTATTTTTTTCTTTCTTTTTTTTCTTCTTGTTGTTTTAGCCGATTAATTTTCACGTCGATCTTACAGATTATCATCGATGCCGTATTTCAAAAAGCAATAAATTCACAATATTTTAGAACAATAGCTTACATAATTTGACACTGCTGCTCATTTTCTATTACATTAAAATTTCACATTAAAATTTCACATTAAAATTTCACATTAAAATTATGATTTTCAAGGAAATCTGGCTTGTGACAAAATACAGAAGAAAATAAAAAAAATAGGGGGAAAAAAAAATAATAAATCCGACTACAGATATCTGTACTTTCTTTTAATTATAATGTATCGGTAATTTGTTATTGTCAATTTGTAACTTGACAACAAAAAAAAAAAAAAAAAAAAAAAAAAAAAAAAAAATCGAATGAATTAAATGCCGGGAATAATTAATATATTGACATATTTTCCGAGTTTCTGCTAATATTTGTCAACGTTACTTCGTTATATCCTTCAAAGTAATTTGCAAAATTAATTTTAAGCATTATTCGTAAATTTTCGTTTCTTTATTGGTAACAACGACCTCGTAAAATAATGACCCCTAGATTGTTTAGAAACGACTGATTAATTGTCTCGGAATTCAACTAAACATTGTTTACATAACATAAAAAATACTTGACTTGGCGGTTTTTTTATTTAAAAAAAAAAAGAAAAAAGAAAAAAGAAAAAAGAAAAAAAAAACTACGCTGATACGAGTGATAAAAAGCAACAGCACTTGCAATATACAATACTACTCGCATAACTGGAGCTCGTAAATAAAAATCTAATAGGTATGGCGATATATATATGAAGCGGCGTAGTGTCAAGAAATAAGAGCGAGCGAGCAAGATTTTTGAGAGGTGCATACATAGATTATAATTGTCCGGGATAGCTAGGAAGAATAAGAAGCGTATTTGCCCTCTTCCTCTTCGTCCTCATCGTTCGTGGCTGCGACGTAATGTAGCAGCTATTCGGCAGCGATTGTTCGAGAATAACAGCCTGAATTTTGTATAAATCGTTTTAGCGCCGTTTTACGTCGGGACAACAGGCATTCATGCCGTTTGTTTCTCCCATCAAGTTTACAATATATGCGTCTGCCCGTGTGCCCATACATACATACATACATACATACATGCATGCATGCATATATATATATATATATATATATATATAATATGTGCGCGCGCACTACCGCCCGCCCGTGGGCATGTATAGTGTCTCTCACGAATTTCGACGATTGCGTTGGCCAGTAATAATGAGTTATTCGAGGATCCGTCGCACGGTGCCGCTTGTGTATGCGCTTCTTCTAACCTCTCGCTTATGCACGTAGCGCGAGTACTCGTGTGTCGTTGTACGTAGTATGCGGGTGATTTATATATGCGGCGGGTTTGTTCGGGCTGATCGTTGGTTGTCGCGCACTTTCAGGAATTTCGAGGGTATGGCTTTTCAATGGTGAATAGCGGGGGCGGGAAGGAAAGGGGATGCGCGATTTGCCCGGGGATCTGGTGCTTTGACGCTTAATCGGTGACAAAGCAATGGAGCAATTTCATCGCTCGATCACGAGGATGGAAGGTACAACACATTGTGACACCAGTTGATGCGAGTGTGACAGCGTTGAGGCTTAACAAGTGGTTGAAGATATAGGTTTTCCATTTTACTTTGGCTCGCTTTCGAGAGGTATTTATCAAACGACTCTCAGCTTTTATTGCAAACGGATCCTTAAAATGGTTTATCTGCGCCAAGGAAGGCGGCAATCTCACTAGGATTTTCATTGGGAAGAAGTTTAATCGCCAATCGACCAATTTGTGATCGGCCAATTTAGCTCTTTTAATTAATAATCATAATACGTTTGGCAAATCCTTTTTAATTAATTGTCATGCATTATCAGATGTATTATACATCATTTTCAAACTCTAATCGCTCAAATGTAAAGAATCGGGCTTTACGGCTTGCGTTAATGGTTGCGGGAGAAGCTTTGAAACGTTAAACTCGATCAATGTTTTTAATTATATGCTATTTCTCCAATGTTGTTGGCATATAAATTTACAACAACCAGGAAATTTAACATTAAAGATTAAAGAATTTATTACAAAGACTGAATAATTTCATTAAGCCACGTTACCGCGATATTTCGAACGAACAATATTACATGCAATTCGAAATTAACGATATTACATTTTAATATTAATATATACGTGAGAAAATTATATAAATAAATAAATAATGGAAAAACCTGAGCTACGTTGATATAAAAGTTGTAAAAGTTTATTTTTAAAGTTATTAAATCATTTAATATGCGTATCAAATTATCTACCGTATCAGTTAATATTTACGCTGGTCAATGCGTAAATAGAAAATAAATAAATTTTGACAAATTAAATAAAATTATTTGCCAAGCAATGATAATAAACATTGAAACATTTTTTTCTTCTTCTTTATACTAAGCTAATATATCCTAAGAATAGCATGCACATACTTGAAACCTGGATTTTTTCTTTCATATATTCCTCAATTTGCCTCGTTATCACAAGTAAATTTCCTAAGTAAATTTAATAGATAAATTCTATAAATTATGTATATACATATATATATATATATCAATGTATTTGAGACATATTCAGCAAATCGCAAAAACAAATAAAACAAATGAAAATGAAATTTTTCAAAACGTAATTACACAAACTTTACTTTTTTGTTTATACAGATAATAGTTTTCTCTGAATTTTAAATATTATTACTAATAAATGTTAGCACATCTTATATTTTATGAGAAATTAAAATATATATATATCTTTATTCGTCTTTTTATTATAAAAATTGATTATTTTATAATAAGTATATAAAATATTATAATGGCCATAATTAATTTTTCAATTTAATTAAACATTATCTTTTGGACTTGAGTATACAATACCTGAAGAAACAATTACGCTTATGTTTTTAACTAAATAATCTATACTACATTTTATATTTCATTCTAATAATATGCGCCGTCCATCTTAATTTACGCGAATTAATTTGCTTTATGATATTGAATGATATCCAGAATTCATCCATTATGATCAAATTCAATTTCTTCTTTTCATTTATTATATATATATATATATATATATATATATATATATATATAATACCACAATACCGTTTAGTCAAAATAAGTTTATTAATTAACAATCAATACAATTCATAATTAATAAGTAATCTACATTTCAAATGTATGCACATTCAGGATAAAATGTTAATTATAAAAACGAGTAATTTAGTTTATTTAATTTATTTGAGATACCTTGATGTGAAAGCCAATATAAGTTATTATTTGATGTATTAGATGATGTTGATATATTTAAGAATAATATTACGTCAATAATATAAATATATATATATATATATATATATATATATATATTAATTTACTATATATACAAAATTTATGTCGCTATTATGAAAATGTCGCTAAATAAAACATTTTTAATATTTTATACAAAGTTTTTTTCATGCTCAGTATTCATTGATATTTAAAAATATACGGGATTTATATTGTATGGATTTGTATTAAATTTTCGTATTATTATTTTAAATGCAACATACGACTAAGTTTCATAAAATAATAATGAAAATCAATTATAGTGTAGGAAATTGATTTCTAATAAAAAAAAAAATAAAAAAAAAATAATAATAATAATAATAATAAAAACTTTAATTTTGAAATAAGAAATTCAATTGATTATTTTATTATACTTCCAATCACTCAGTTGCTGCAATAAATTATAAAGAAAAATAATAATAATAGTATGATGTGTTTTGTATACTTTTTTGTTTATTATTTTTTAATTAATAGTCATTGTGATAGTCAGGCATTTAAAAATATATCCACGTGTACGGTACGCGTTTGATTTATTTCATTTGATAAGAAATCGGTGCACTTTCTATTATTGATAATTTATGAATCCTCGGCACAACTTCCTTTAACAAGTCATCTGATTTTTATTTTTACCAATTTATGGAATCTGTCTGTATTACTTTTTTATTAATATTGTTTCTACGTGTATCTGCAAAAATTGTCGATCATTACCATACCTAATGTATTATATATGAGTTTAAGTGAATTTTGTGTTAATGATAATTTTTATCCCACAGTCTTTCATGTTGATCGATGTTTTCGACACTTTTTCTTTTAGATAATACTTGAAGATTATACATTTTTTTAATGAGTTATAAATTTTATATTCAATTTAAAAGCATATTATTTTGATACTTCGGATATATACATCGACACAATTAAATTTTCTCACTTTCTGATGCTGTATATTTATCGTTATATTTTCAATGTGAAAAGCAAAAACAAACATAATAGAAAAATATATCATAAAAAGAATTCCATACTAATAATAATGATATTTGAATAGTGTAACGAAATACGCGTAAAAATATGTAGTTAAAATTATTGATTATAATCGTTAATTTAAGTTATCCAAAGGGAATATTGATTTATTATTTAAATGAAAAGACGAAAAGACTAACATTTAATAATTAATACTTTTTTTTAATATTAATTCAATATTTTTCAATTATGGATAATAATTTAATTCGTAAATAATGTTTTCTTGTAGTCCATTGGAATGTATATGGAAGAAATTTGCAATATATAATTATTAAAAAAATTTCTAAAATTTATTTAAAAATTATTCATTAAAAGTAATCGTGAAGTTGTTGCTTGCAAAAATAATACATTGCTAGTGGCAATGCAGTAATAAATCGCTTTCTTTATCGTTTTTTTTCGCTCATTCATATCCACTAAACTCTCTCTCTCTCTCTCTCTCTCTCTCTCTCTCTCTCGCTCGTTAACTCACTTGCTCTCTCACTGACTGACTGACTGACTGACTGACTGACTGACTAGACTCATTCCCTCACTCACTTACTCACTCACCCATTACTCTTTCTTTTTCAGTTGCGCTCGTCTCACTTCCCTCCTTTACAATAAACTTTTATCTTCAACTTTTGTAATCGCGAGGAGCTCCCTTCATGTAAATAAATGAATGCATTAGCGTAGGAAATACGAATAGTTAAGGGAGAAATTCGACTTGGCCAGTGTTTTATTAGCTCATGGATGATGGCGACGAATCCACCATCCCTCTCCCACTTCGTCTCCACTTTCTCTTTCTCATATAGCATTCTCGTCTTACAGTCTGCATTATATCGTTTCATTTCGTGAGGGCGTCGTGCGTTTAAAGCTCCATCGAGCATCGGCAAGCATCGAGTACGGTCGTCTTCGCGTATCCAGAGACCAACATACACACGCACTTTTGACAGCTAAAAATACGGTCCTTCGAACTCTTACACCTCCCTTCTCCCCTCCGCCAAACCCCACCATACCCAACGTTCCAAACTCTCTCTCTCTCTCTCTCTCTCACGCGCGCTCTTTTAGTCTCCTCCGTGTTGCCATCCCGTCGTCTATTTCCGATTCAACGGAACTCGTTTAAAGCGGTTGTGACTCCCGAAGCGAGGTGACGAATCCTCCTCTCTCCCTCCCCCCGTGACAAATCGAGCCTCCCCTATCCTGCAGCAGGACGATCCTTGGAAAATAGTCGACGGCGCAGAAGGCTAAGGCGGCGCTATAAGCGCCTCGCTATCTAACAAGACAGATGACATAGGGGGCGAATCACGAGTCACGAGTTTCATCAGCACACGCAATCGCTCGGCCGTGGAAAACACAGCAGACGCCACTACGGGCTTTCAACCCTCTTCCGAGGAGTGCGTGCGCCTTTGTGGCGGTGATGCACGCGTTTGTTTGCCAACTACGAAATTCGCAGTGACTTTGGCGCAAGCGCACGCGCGTGCGTGTGTTCCACCAAGGCCACGGGTCGTAGTGCCGCGATAGTTGCAATGCGGATAAGGACCGGTGAGGACAGAGGAGGACGAATTCGTCGGCAAGAGGATTTTGCGTACGAGCTGGCCGGTGACGTCGGTCCAACGTGCGCGATCTGAGCGTCGAGACCTACCTTCCCCTCCCGCTACTCTCCCACCATTCCCCGCCCCAACGACCCACCCAGAGCGCTAGAACTGTCGGCATGCGTACGTGCGTGCGTGCGTGCGTGCGTGCGTGCGTGCGTGCTTGCGTGCGTGCGTGCGTGCGTGCGTGCGTGCGTACGTGCATGTTGCTTCACGGGAGCATGATCCGATCTTAACGTCAAAATAGAGCGCCGACGACAACGCATACGTAGAGGCTAATGCGACGCCCGACGTCGTGCCGCGGCGAGACGACGGATTCTCGAGCGATATCGGAACACCGCCGTGGCCGGGTCGTGTGAGCGAGACAGAGCTAGAGGGACGGGGAACCGGAGCGGACCTTTTAGGTTATGGAGTGCGTGCGCGCTATGGCATTACGATGCAGCAGCAAGAACTACGACTTGGTACTCCCGGGCGAAGGACGGCGGTGGTAGTTGCGACCAAGTGCTGATCGACAACGGTTGCGCATCGGGGATCGCGAGGATGGAAGCCGCATTGCCACGCTGACTCTCGTAACGACCGACACAGAGATATTCTTTGCAAACTACTCTAGACAAGAGAGCGTGATAGCGAGATAGCGAGAGAGCGAGATACCGTGATAGCGAGATAGCGAGATAGCGAGATAGCGAGAGACTCAAAGAGTGAGAGAAAGAGCGCGCGTGAGAGTGCGTAAGAGAGCGTGATAGTGTGGGGTGGGCGATTTAATAAAGGGTGTTGAGTGAAGAGAACGCGAGGGAGTGAGAAGGAGAGACGGTTGGTTTTTGCTAAGTTTGGCAAGTTGGGGACAAGGAAACATTACAATTTTATTCCAAGAACAAGCGCGCTCCCTTTCAGTGTTGGATTGACAAATAGTTTTCCTTAGCTTTCCAGTGAATTTTCGAGCCGTGCGATCCGATGTCGAAATATTTGAACCCAGACGAATGGCCCACTTTACATTAAAGGTCTCTTTCGACTACATTTTTTTTTTTTTCTCAAAGCCTTATCATATTTGCTTAAAGCTTTATGGAGAAAATTTTCCGATTGGACGGTCCAAGCAGATATTTATACTTTCCTTGACAAGTCAAATTATAATCGTTGAGTCGTGGTGTGTATCATAGTAAACATTTGATGTTGACAACGCTTAAGACGTGAGACAGTGACAGTGAAAACAATAAATTTTATTCGTTATTTATTTTTTTTTCTTCTCCTTTTCTCTCTCCTTTTTTTCTGATCCTTTTTATTTTGTTTTATTTTTGTTTTTGTTTTAACAGAATTATTAGGATATTCAAAATTATAATACATAATATGTAATATGGCGAACTAATTAAATATTAAATTATAAGTAGCGCGTTGCTCGCATCTTTATCGAGCATACCGATTGCAACTAATGAATCAGAAAGATTTTCAGAAATTTTTATCGAAAGATACTTGGAAAGAGCAATTAATCGTTATCTAAAAATATTTTACTCAAATAAAAATCCTATTAAGGAAGTCACAGATTACATTATCCCTTTAAATTATATTTATCAGTATCACTTATTTAACATTAACATAATGTTGCATACTTGAAATAATAGATTCTTTCTGTATTTGCATTTTTAATTCCAATTCGGATTACATCAGAATTGTAACTTAAATTAACAGTTTAATCGATTGTAATCTAATGTAATTTATTGAATTTAATAATATATATTATAAAATTGTTGTATTAATTTAATACTTAAAATGATTTAATCGATTAAACGTGTGTGCTTAATTGCGATTAGTTATAATAGTTACCTAACTTCATCTACCACATACTTCTGCGTTAACGTTAAATTTCCCTACGAAGTATTTACTAGTAAATTAAACATTTAATAATCGAATAAACAATAAATAAGCAAACGTCAAGCTTTGTAATTATAATGAATATTATTGTCAAACGATTAAGGAAAACAATGTTTAAGGAAGCTCTTATTAGTATATGATATGATGAAACATTAATATGAAATAAAAAATATGAAATATCAATTTAATGTATTCTTTATATACAACTTGTTTATGACTTGAAATAATGTTATTGCTGAATTATGTTTAATGTAATTGAATTTTGTTTCAGGTGATCAAAAATGGCACAACATTTTGTCACCATTTGTGTTGTTTGTGTGTTGTGTGCAGCACATATACCATGTTATGCTCACATGAATATTCTCCCAACTGTCAAGCAAAGAACTGAAAGTGTAAAATATTCTACAGAATCGTCCGATTATAGTGAATATTTATTTTCTCATTCGATTGGCTCTACCAAAATGCCTAAAAAAACAGAAGCCATTACAAAAGATTTCACAGAAATTAATAATAATGAAAATTTGTTTAACAAAGTGCCTGAAGAAAGGATTCAGAAGTCGCACTACGATCATAGATTAAAAGATAATTTAGAAAACAGTCGGGTACTTCAAGAATCCAGGCAGAAAGAATTATTGGATAGATTAGGACAAAATTATTTAGAATCACAGGAAAATGGAGATTTCAACGATAAAAATATGCAGAATTTACGGTCTAAAAGAAGTTTGGAATTGGATGAAAAGTACTTTACAAAAAAAATATTTGAACTTTATGGAGACGGTGAAAATATGACAATGGAAGGATTTGAAAAATTATTAAGAAAAATGGGACTGTTTCAGTCAGAGCCGAAAGTCAGTGAACAAGAAATCCACAGTATAGACAGTAATCAATCGGGAAATCGATTTGGTAAATAAATACTTTATTTATCGAACAATTAATTACTTATTTAAACGTTGAAATTAAAGTATTAATATTGTTTACGTTCAATACAACTGTCCGCAATAATATATAAATCCATGCTTTTTTAGTAAATACACAGGCACACGCGCGCGCGAATAATAAATTGTAAATTTTCATTTATTACAATGATATGTAAAACATATCAATTCTTTAATCTTAAATCTTTATTATAGTAAATCTATACATTCAAATGTTAAATGAATATTATTACATTAAATTTAAATATATATATATATATATATATATATAAATTAATTATTCAAATGCTATATTTCCAAAAAGAAAAAAAAACAAAGAAATAAATGTAATTCTAGTATTTGAATTAAGTTGTGCGCTCAATGCAACACTCACCAAATTTATGTCGTTAACAACAAATATTATTAAAATTATAATAATGTTCATAAGTATAAATATTATACTTACAATAATAGCAGATATTAATTTTGATAGCATATTTTAACATTTACATTGTTAAATCGACGAATGTAATGATACCGAGGATATAACAAATTTACTAAACATTCATAATTTATTTTCTGATTTACTAATTTCTGTACAAATATATCAGACGGTGATCTTATGTATACACCATGTAGACTTATTAAAGACAATTTTTTCATCAATTAAGCTTTGATATACGTGTGAACGGTGTGAGACACTGATAAAGGAATGCAATACTCAAATACTCCCTAGGTTGTATAGTGACTAATTGAGTTGATTTAATGATAGGAATATACCCGATTAATATTAAACCAATTTCATCCAATAGTTTCGCGGCGCTCGTGTGGACGCGCGTGCGTGCGTATCGGCTAAGTCTAAATTCTCGACAACAATTAACTTACCGTAACGCTAATCAATTTTATAAAACTTAAACATTAAATCGAAAGACATTTGCAAACATCAACTTACTAAAGCTATTGAAATTTCAATCAATATGTAAAATTATAAATACTTATAAAATTCAAGGTTGAAATTGACGAGCCTTTTTTATTCATTTTTTCTTGCTCATTTCTATTTATATAAAATGCTATTAATAAACACATCAACAATATCATTCTGCTTTGGATTAATTAATATGTCTTTTATTCTATGCCATTTTTAAATATGGGCAGACTCGATTCTTCAACTTCAAATTATTTAAATTGTACTTATAATTCAAAACAGATGCTGTAATTATAATGATTCAAGAATTAAATGAGACATTGATTCTTGGCATAGGACTTAGCTATGAAATCTGTGCGCTTATAAGTATCTGTAATATTATTTTGCGCGTTATTTTATTTATTTATTAATTTATATTATCATCTGTCTAAAGAATAATAGTATTGAACTAATGACTAAATGGCCGAATTAGATATTTGATCAAATAAAATTTGTATTTTACATTAAATTCCAGCTAATGTAAATGAATCGCAAAGCAATAACGATGATCGAGGCACCGATAAAACTTTGGACACCAAACAAAGGGTGAGTACGTTATTTTAAATTGCATACTTAAACATACATATAAAACAAATGCCGCATTATTTATATTATTAAATACTTGTATAAATAAAATGGTAATTTAATAATACTAATTTATTTTATTTTAACATTGTTGCGCTTATTTTCTACGTTTATTGGTTAGTCGTAGAATTTATTAAGATGTCTCGTCTTGTAAAATTTTGTTCCAACGAACGCCACAAACGAGGCAATTTTTTAATCGTTTAATGTCACTTGCTAAGATCGATAAGAGATATTTAGCACTCTCAATGGGATGCTTAAAGTATCATTTCTTCGATATAATTCATAACGGTTTATCAAACAATGTACGCATTAATCAATGTATTAATTAATAGAAAAATCATTTTTATGTTTCAGTGCCTGAACAGTAGGGAATTACTGAGCGTCTTATCTAACGACGTAACATACACGTCGTCGAGTAACAACAGCACGACATTACCTGTTTGGCTATTCGAACGCGTGTGCCCAGTACTTATTTATCAGCTAACTGCGGTATCTGCTGCGGAGAGAGGTGGATGCGTTTATGTCTCGGACAACTACAAGTCGTCCGAGATCGGCAGTTACGAAGAGGAAACGGCTCGCAATATGTTTCAAGGTATATGTTTAAGAAGCCTGAGAGCTTATCAGCCCTTCGATGCCAAGCCTTTCATTCTTACTTACGCACCGTGTATTTTTCATCATCCATAGTATGGATATATTCCACCGTGAGCATACTGGTTATCAGTTTGTGCGGTCTTCTGGGTGTTGCTGTGATACCAGTTATGGGCAAGAGTTACTATCATCAGCTTTTGCAATTTTTGGTTGCATTAGCCGTTGGTACTTTGTGTGGCGATGCTCTCATACATTTACTACCTCATGTAAGTTAATGCTAGTAGTAAGTAGTGCTAAAATAATTGAAAGTTCTTCTTTGTTATTCATTTTTTTTTTTTTTTTTTTTTTTTTTTTTTTTTTTTTTTTTTTTTTTTTTTTTTTTAATTGAGTAAAATATAGCTATATGAATATATATTTTAATTAATGTAAAAATTCTTTTCTCTTCTTTTTCTTTTAAAATTTATATTTTCAAAGCTCTTTAAAAAAGATTATTGAATGACGTTTGTCCGTGTCCTACTGTGAATTTTTGGATAATTTCGTAATTATACAAATATTACTTTTAGGCAATGATGTCGGAATCGCAACATAGTCATTCTCATGAAAATAGTCAATCGCATTTACCCGTAGATCATAGAGAAGATGAACATAATACAAATATGTGGAAGGGATTTGTCGCGGTAATAGGTTTAGTCATGTTTTTCTTTACTGAAAAAGCATTGAATATAATATCGGAATGGAGAAGGTACAATCAAAATCGCAGTCAAGTTAGTATTGTCATAAGCTTATTGTCTTTCATAATTAAAATTTTTAATTCTTACTCACAACATAATGTGTATTATTGTTTAAATCAATTATTATATGAATTGTAGATACCAGCACGAGTACGAGTAATGAGGGATTCGGATACAGGAAACAGTAACACCGTAGGGGAAAAGCTTTGCAAGCACAAATACTCAACCTATCCATATTGTTATGGAGAAATTGAAACGGAAATTCAAGGTAATTTGCATCGCGTTAAAAGTCACTTATATCAATATATTTATCATAAACGATTCATTATATTAATCAAGTAATTATTATTTTGTCCGGGAAGATAATCTTCGCAGTCATCAACATAATCATCACGAGAGGCCGCAGACTATCGAGGAGGAAAAACCTTTAACGTGTAATTCGACAAATTGTAACTCAGTTTCTAATAAAATTGTGCAAAATGATATCGAAAAGAAGAACAACGAAGAATGGAAACTTGATGACACTGTGATCACCGATATAAAGAAGACTGTTGATGGTGCTGATGTACCATTGAACGAAGTAGAAAATTATACTGTGATTATTAAAGATCATGATACTAAACATCACGGCCATGGACATTCACACAGTAATTTAACTTGTTTATTCAATCCTTTCTCCATTATATTTCGCTCATTATACATTGAATTTCATAAATGTAATTGTTTAATTTAGATCATGTACATTCTACGCCAGATTCAATGTCGAGTGTTGCATGGATGGTTGTAATGGGGGATGGCTTACATAATTTTACAGATGGTATGGCTATAGGCGCTGCCTTTTCAGCAAACATAGCGGGTGGATTCTCAACGACTATAGCGGTATTCTGCCATGAATTACCTCACGAATTAGGTAACGAATAAAGCGAATATCAACAGGCACGAAAATTTTAATTAATTGATCGATAGCATTCGCTAATCTTTCATCCCTAACTTAGGTGACTTTGCAGTTCTATTAAAAGCGGGTATGAGTGCCAAACAAGCTGTTTTTTATAATCTGTTATCCTCGGTACTTTGTATATTTGGTATGGTGTTTGGAGTATTACTTGGTGCTACACCCGCTGCCAGTAGTTGGATGTTTGCTGCAGCTGCTGGCATGTTTATTTACATAGCTCTTGTTGATATGGTACGTATATATATATATATATATATATAAACATAATTTAATCGACAAATTTTTTACATTACATCATCAACATATGCCATTTCCTTAGATATTAATCGTCTATGTGATATTAGGGTCCTGTCAAATTTTATCTTTTCCTTATTTTATTCGAATAACGCCAAGCTTTTAAATGAATCTTTACACGAATTAAAATACTAATTATACTCGATAATTATTATAATACAAAATCCGACCATCGTTAATGATAATGTGCTTAAGTAGATCATAGATGTATTTGGGGGTGTATTTGGACCTTCTATTATCCTGGATATTGAATATATTGAGTGGTTGCTCAGTCAATAATTCTTTTCAGAGCAATGTTCAGTTCTGGCAAATGTCGCGTATCTATCTCGCAGCACAATTTAGCTAGTCTTATTAAAAAAAAAAAAAAAAAAAAAAAAATTAAATAAAAATAATTAGACAAGACAATTAAAAACTCCCTATCCGTCTCTTAACGCAATTGATTTTATAGATTCCTGAACTATCTACGAATCATTCGGTAGCACACGGTGCTCATTGGCAGTGTCTTCTGCAAGCAGCTGGGCTGATATGTGGTTTTGGCATTATGTTAATCATCGCGCTCTATGAGCATGATCTGCAACACATATTCAGTAATTAAATCCAAGTATGACTTATCTACGGGACGAGACAGTACACAAAAAGTCACGGCGTCGATTGTGCGTAGCCAACGCGAATCCTAAGAGTTCAATTACAACAACAATAATAACAACAGAAACAAGTGTAAATTTGAGTTTTTATTTGAATGATAAGAATTTATTGTGTATCATCGAGTACATTTTACTTTCACTTACAAAAATACGTGTGATCACGACCCAAGTAATTGCATAGTATACACTCTAATGATTAAAGACAAAAAAAAAAAATAAGAAAAGAAAAGAAAAAAAAAGAAAGAAAAAACCCTATTGTACAAAGCTATGCAGCTCGCATTTTAAGCTTATCTAAATTATCTAAATTTTTAAGTGTATGAAATTTGGTAAGTTGCATTACAAGAAAAATTTGAATGGAAATATGTACAATCGTTTGTAAAATTATTTTAATTGAATATTTCATAATTAATAGAATAATGATTTTATTTGATCATTTGATAAAAATAAATTATTATTTTATGCGCACATAACTGATAGTAGTAGTAGTAGTTTTTTTTTTTTTTTTTTTGTTTTTTTTTTTTTTTTTAATTATATATTTCGAAAAAAAGAGGTACATTTTATTCATTCTCATTGTTTAATGTTATTTATTGATTATTGTACTTCCTCTTCGAAATAGTTATCATTTTTATATAAATGAAAACTAGAAATTAGATTTATATTGTAATAGATGCTGAATGGAATACGATAATTTGTTGCCAAAACTATTATCTTAATATTATTTTTCTATCGACAATCATTAAAATGACTGTAGAGAAAATTATTTTGATGGGGTTATTCTCGATCGTACCGTCGCATTTTTATTTAAGCGAATGATTCTATAGCAAAATTGAATTTTATTATTTCCTTATTTTTTATAACACAATACTATCATAGATTCGTAGAGAGTTTATCTAAAAATTTAATTAAAACACTCAAGGTCTTATTTTTAATAAAATTGTGATAAAAATTAAATCTTAAAATTCTACCTACGATAGTTATCTGTAATATTAGTAATTTTTTTAATTTGTTTTCGCTCATGAAATTAAATAATGAAAAGCATATCAGTTTTTATTAAATTACTATATAATATGAAAGCCTTACGATTCTAGTTACTAAAAATATAATTTTTGGAACAACGTATGTAAAATTGTCAATTCAGTCAATGAACGCCTTTTACAACTATTCTTAGAGTTTTATTAAATTTTAAAATTATTATATTGTACTTGACTTTTTATTATTATTAAAATATTGATAAGATAATATTAAAAATGGAAAGATATTTGATCAAGTATGACCTCTCAGAGACAAATGTGGGATCAAAAATTGAAAATGCACAAAAGTTTACCAGTTATTTATAGTAAAAACAAATTTATTTGCAGTATTGTACTTTCACTAATTAGATGTAGATGAAACCAAACTCTATTAAAAGGGGTTTGAATATTGTTCCTTTAATAATTATTAATAGCTCTCTAATAAATTGTGAAATTCAAATAAAATTACGAATATGAAATAAGGATTTTTAAAATGATACGTTGCATTACGACTATTTAATAGTAAATACAGTATTTTGAGAGTTATGGCACACTATTATGCATTTAATTGGAAACCCTCAGTTAGAGTTTTGAAAAAAAATGTACTTTAATTTACAAAAAATATATCATATTGTTAAAACACGTACTATAATAACCAAATATAAAGAAAAATATTTTTTCTTAGTTGTTGCGTTTGTACTTTGTATTGCTTTTAAGAAAATAGTTAACGAAGTTTTCAAGAAAACACGAATTTAATAATGGAACGAAGAGTATACTTTTTTAAGTGAATAATTATATAATTTATATTATATTAATATTTTGATATTCATGAGTATTAACGGAAACTTTGTAGCTATAAAATTGCTTATTCAATATTTTCAAATGAAGTCACCCAATGTTCCTGCAGGCCGTAACTTCCCGATGTGTTACGAAACATTATTATATAAAAATAATAAGTTTGCAAACTCGTGATTCTATTACTTTAACCAGTTAGCAATGTCTAATATATATATATATATATATATATATATATGACTTTAACAATGAATAACGATAAACCAAATCTGTTTATTGTCATGAAAAAGAAAAAGAAAGAAAAATAAGGAGAAAAAAGAGACAGAGAGAGAGAGAGAATTGTACAAACATATATACATATTTTCTTTATATTTAAAAGAATAAATCATGTCTATTTTATAACAAAAAGAAGAAAAAGAGCATGTACAACAACGTAAAGCATTTTTAAAAAGAATTCATTGATAAATTTAATTTTTTTAATATTTCTATTTCTAATTTTATCGGTTCATGACTTATATTATATTCGCATACACCGGTGTAATCGTAAGGAACTGCATTTTGTATAACGAACAGAATTTTAATATTCATATAAATTTCTAGAAACATTTTTTGACATTCTTTTATTTTAAAATAATGACTATTGGAATGATGCTCGCGTCGCTGAAAACAAAACAAAATAAATTGTATTTTACGGGGTGCTAATAAACGTATGATGTATTCTATTACAATTTCTTATTGTCTTTTTTATTTAAAAATAATACAATTTTCATTCATTTAAATAAGCTTGATCAAGAAATTAGTCAATGAATTAAGAAAGAAAGAAAAAAAAACAACATATTTTTATATAAAATTATGTAACAAATATACACATTGTATTATAATTATTTTAAGAAATAGATAAATTCTGATTTGATGAAATAAATTATGGTTTAATACTACAGTGAGCCTTAATTATGAGTTGTTTTGAAAATGAAGTAATCAACATTTGTACATTCATTGTCTCACATGTCACATGCATATACCGCTCTTTTTATTATTTTCATATTGATATAAGATCATCCCTATCGCTCATTTGTGCAGTGAGACTAAACGCTGTGTCTGTGCTCGCCTCGCTATTAATACTTTCATTAAAATTCGATTTCTTATTTACAACATCATTCATTTCACGCATTATGCCGGCCATGTCATCATCGGGATCAATCTCTTGATTATCACCAACAACGTCGATTTCTAAGCCTAAATTATTTATCATGTGGTCCTGAGTTTCTGGTTTTTCTTCTTTGAACTAGAATTGTATTATTTATATGAATTTAATCGAATTATTTGATATTTGATTCTTTACATAATATGTACAATTTTTTACCTTCATAGGTTTTAATTTTAATTCGTGCGGTAACCGAGAATGAAATACACAATTTGTATCAAAGATTACAGGTATTGGTTCATGACACTCCATGTCTGCTTCTACAGCTCCACACGCTTTAAATAGTACTTGATTTTGATCCTAAAATGATTTTATAATTTGAATTTCATAGGAATAACATAATTTTTATATCAAAATATATATTTATAGCAAAGTAACCTTTAGTATATGTTTGCGACAGTATTTGGACGAAGGTAAAGTTCGTTCTCCACATTTCACTCCACCTTCGGTAAATATACATTTCTGTACGCTTGGCGTTTTTTGTACGGAGCCTTCCGTTACTTGAGCACGTCTTTCCAATGACTTTTTATACAGAATAGCTTCTACCCCACTTCGCCTGTGATAACTATTTAAAGCCTTAAGCTTTGCATAAATTTTTTTTTCTTTAACCGTATCCTTGGCTTGGTCATGAATACTACCTACGTTACGTACGTATAAATACCATTTAATTAAAAAAAATATATAAATTCATTAATTGAACACATAATTACTTACATAAAGTTTCTTTTTCCTTCTTTAAAGCATGCAAATATTTTCTTCTTTTTTCCTTTAAAGTGTACTGCAACCTTTTGAATTGATCGATATACAGCGATTGTAACCTCATCAACTTTTCTCTAGTTATATAGACAACTTCTTCAGCTGTATATACCCCAGCGTGCCTTAAATAATTACAATTATTTTCTTAATCATTTTTAAATGCTAGTTATAATTTAAGTATAATAATAATAATAATAATAATAATAATTATTATTATTATTATTATTATTATTATTATTGGAGGCTATACAACTTTTAGTTTTTATGAATAAAAAAAAAACACTTGTGTTCTAAGAAAATTAGTTTTAATTTAATATTAACCTTCAAATTCTTCAAGATCCTAAAATTTTGAAATTACAATAAGCCTGTAGTACTGTATTCCTTAAATTTACATATAATGAAAGAGAAAATTTATTTTGTAAAAAGATTCATTTTAATTTTAATTTTATTATTAATGTTCAAATTACCTTAACGGATCCTCTTCTGAACTATGCAAGCTTTCGTTTTCACTATCATCGAGATAAACTCCTTTCACAGTATCACTAATCAATGTTGGTTCGACATCACTATTGGAAGAGCTGGCATAATCTAAAATATCTGGTCCTTTTGCATTTACTCTATATACATCAATTTCGGCTGAAATTTCAATAGACATCCATATAAAATATAGTAATTTTAACTAAATTATATGATTTGAAAGAATTATTTTAACGTAACGTCACATACTAAATGGATTTAAAATTTTCACTTTTCCATCTTCCAAGTTGTCTGTTTTTAAATTTTGATTTGTCGATTTCACATAATGTCCAAGACTCAATAAAAGGGTTTCTGGACTCTCCGCTAGAGAATGTTTTGACATAGACTTTGACCGTGCTATTTGAGCTTTTCTTGTATGTTCTGCACAATAGCTATTATTTCAAAAAAAAAAAAATATATATATATATATATATATATATATATATATCAGTAAATAAAGTATTACTTAAACAGCAATTATTGAAATGAAAATTTATTTGACATACGAAACTTCTCTTCGGTCTAATTTAGGAGCTGCATTTTGACATTTGCGTCCATTAACATTGTAAATAAAACAACATTGTTGAAAAGGAGCGCTCGGATCTTCTAATATGTGTCTTGAACAATATGAATACGTATCTAAACATGGTTGGTTGCACTCGTACGATGAGTAAGCACAGTAACGATTTTCTTTCGATTGCTTTCCAAAATTATTGACAGGTAAAGTGAGAATGGGCATTGTGGTTTTAGGAACTCGAAACATGACCTACCTAGTAATTGGGCATAAGTGTAACGAGTAGTAAATTAAAAATGTATAAACCAAGAGTAAAAAAAAAAAGAAAGAAAGAAAAATAAATAAGCGAATAAATATATATTTAATGTTATTACAAAATTTAAATAACGTAAAAAAATATTAGAGAGTATACTATAACTTTATACATTGCAATATTTTAACAATTTATATTATATAGGGTTTGTACGTAATAACTGTCATGTAAAAAATATTATTATAAATTTGGGTAAAACCTTTTTTTATTAAATTTCGAGACAATTTTCCCTTGAATGATAATTATTTTAGTACTTGTACGGTAAACAAAATTAAAACAACAAACTATAGAACTATTGAACATAAATAAATCAACGATTAAATTTAAATTCAAATTGAGCATTCCTTATAGTCTCAAAGATTTGATTAATTAAAGGTTAATTGACAATTTTATAAAGCCATTGTTTACACTTAAAAAGAAAGAAAAAAAGTAAAAGCAAATCTTGTGGGACTTTGACTATTTGGGCGTTCGCTTTACACTTTACGAAGACAACTTTTGCATAGACATGCAAAATGACAGTAGGGATTTTAAAATTGGCGCGTAAACGAGCGTGGCTACCAGTCGATCAAAACAGCTTCCAAAAGCTAAACGAAACGTGGGTCGTTTTTATGCGTAAACCAGTCTAATGGCAATTACGAAAATTCATTGCAGTTGAAAGTGTGAAAAAAGCATTTATCCTCGGGAGCGACTCGATGCTCGAAACCTGAATTTGACGGCGGCGGTGATGAGGGAGCCGCGGCCATTTTGCGCGATGCTTTGTGCGCGCTGTCGTTGATCGTCGTGGTTGCGCGTCGTCGAGGAGGCCCGTAGATTTATTAGCTGCGCGGCCAGACAATCCTCTTCCGCGCGATAAGCGCACGTAACCGCGAAAGAGACCAAAGACTCGCGCTCGCGCTACCTACGATGTACGTGCGACTTTATTCCGCAAAAAGGAAGGATCTTCGACGACACCCGTGTGAGTTCATCTCCCCGACACGTAAGCTCGCAGAATTTTGTCGCGCGTAATCCCCGCCCGAGCGAGAGAGCCTCTCTCTCTCTCTGTGTGTGTGTGTGTGTGTGTGTGTGTGTGTGACAAAGAGAGAGAGTGAGAGAGAGAGAGAGATAGAGAGAGATAGGTAGATAGAGCACGCGAATATGTGTATATGTGCACGCGAGAGGGAGGGAGAGAAAGCAAGAAAGAGAGAAAGAGAGAAATTAGCGACATTACAACAAATGCGTACCTCGTCTGGCGTGTAATATTATTGCTTTGTTTCGTATCGCTGGCTCCCTCCTTATCGTCCTTGCTGCCAGTGCGAAGGCCAATCGCCCTCCGCACCCTAGTGCGCCGATAAGGGAGAACAAGGTCCAAGGTCCCGACTTATCTGGCCGTCGGACAGAAACGCGCGCTCACGGCCAAGAAGCGCCAAGATCAGTTCCTCTACGTGGTACACATCGAAGTGCTGTGTTATAATATCGTGGGCTGTTGACTGCAGCGCACTCACGGATGCCTGTGTCCCATTAGCGAAGTACATTGTCGACATTCTTTTGTTACTTGAATTATATTAATTATTCCATTTTGACAACCGCTCGGCTCTTTTAACAACAATAATAACGTCGTCGATAACATGTGGTGACGTTCCATTGACAGCCGCTCCTCCATCCTTGAACAGTCAGGCGGACGAATAATTTTTTATTTTAACTTTTCGCTTGAAAGTAGAGCTGTCGAATGAATGTTTACGTCACCGCTTAGTATCTTGGCAGTTGTCGAGGGCCTGTTTGTTTTAACGGTGAAAGGAGTAGTCGGGAGGATCGGTGAGAGCAAAATTAAAGGTTCGTTAATTTGCAATGGAATTTGAAAAATCGGATATTTGGAAATATAGAAATTTAGAAATTAATCATAGGGTTGTAACTTGAGTTTTAACATTATCCTTTTCAAATTTATAGTCATAGTTGGATGGTTGTCGCATGAGAGAATAATATTTGAAGACAAAAATGGTAATAACGCGTTACAAAAACTCTTCTGCTTTGCATTTTATAATGCTTTGATGATGAATAATAGTTTGTTGTAAAGTCACGCTTAAAGAAATATAAAGAGTAATATTAATATGAAATTTATTATACGAGATATTGCGATATAATATTCATTACGGAATATTTCATATGCAAGAAAATATATAATACGTTAAAATTAATTAAATTTTCACGATCGAGCTTCGTATTTTCTCTTTTCTTTCTCTTTATTTATATATATATATATATATATATATATATATATATATATTTTATTTTTAAAACTAAATCGATAAAAAATATGAAAATTAATATTACAAATAGTTAACAGCAAAAAATTAATATGAAAAGTCCCCATTTTCTCAAATAAAATTCGAATTTATATTACTACAATTGTAATAAAAATTTGCAATAAAATATATAGAAATAACCTGTTTTCATGGACTTTTGGTAAATAAATCGTCTAGTGACCGAGAATAAGATAAATAAAAGTATCATTAAATAAATAAGCATTTCATATGTATATTTATTCGTCTTTACATAGCAGAAAATTAAAATTCTGTAGAACTTCCTAAATTGTAATTACGATTAAATAAATTTTTTTATTGCCATTACCATGATAATTTCACGCTTTTATGAATTAATTAATTTTTTTTCAATTGTTCTTTTCGTTTTTGTGTTTTTAATCTAAAATTTCGCCCCAATATGGAAAAATACCAATAATAAGTGATTTTAGATGAAATTATGTAACATTATGATTGTATTCTTTTGACATAAATTTGATTTCAATGCATACAATCATAAACAATAGCTACACTTGTGGGGCAATTCTACTGAATTATAAACTCCATTAATATTAGACGTGAATAATGTATCTTTATTATTAACTATATTGTACTAGGAAATACATAAGACAGAAATATTATTAATGCCCTAAGAAGGTTGAAAAAGCAATTAAATTAATTAGCGTTATAATAAATTTAAATGGTAATAAAAATTGGGAGTTTGGCACTCCCCATAACATGTGCTGATGAGCAATGGCTTAATGCATGTGAGTCATTTAAAATCCCAATTTCTAAGAATTAATCGAACGGTGCAACTGGTATCGATATTAAAAGCACTTAAATGGCAGTTTATATCAATTGCAGGTAGATAAAATCTAATAACATTAGCTAAATTTTACTAAAACTGATATTGTTTGAAAAATATTCTTATTAAAATAAAATTTTTATTTAAAAATTTATTAAAATTATAATCGAAATTTATTTTATCATTAATTATAAATAAACTTTATGCTATTAATTTAATGGAAATATTGCACGTAAGAATATGATCAATAATCAGTATTGAATCCACTGGATAAATGCCATTAATTCTATATAAATATATAACATTCTATATAATTAAGAAAAAAAAAAAAACAAAAACAAAAAAAACAACAAAATATTGGTATAGTATAATCCATGTAATAAGTGAACAATACTAGCGTTCGAAATTATATTCCTTTATTTTTTATAAGAAAACACTTTAATTCCACGATAATTAACGAATACATAGAAATCACATTTTTTATTTTTTTTTTTGCGTTTTAGAAAGATATACTTTTACTAAAATACCACGAACAAACTTTACATATATCTGTATAAAATAAAATATTTTGTAGATATTTGAAAGATTTTATTCAGCAAGTTAATTGCAAAAAATTAAGGAGAATGTAGTTATTTTTATTTACATGGGATTATTCGTGATTAATTATTTCTTTTGCCTTTATTTTATTTCTAATGAAAATCTAAGGCTTAATATAATATGCATTTGGTACTTAATATCTATAATCCTTTTATTGGATTTTGTACCCAGCCTTTTTTGACTTGAATAATCAATGTATTTCCATTATGGGATAACCATAATCTATGGCAACCAGGTGTCAAATATTTATTTTACCATTTGTAATGAAAGGCATGAAATAAAATTTATTTTAAAATATCAATTCCTTTTTTAATATTATACATATAATTTATTATAAATGGACAATGTAGTTAATAGAATTATTATGTTTTCATACGATTAAAACATTAATAAACGTATATAAACATTTTTTTTTATTCTATTTAAAAGATGAATGAATTAAAATATTTTTTACGTTAATTATTACGATTTAAAGGTTATTGTGACTTTAATGAAAAGAGTTCAAAATTAATTATTGCTAGGTAAGAAAAAAATATTTTCACTTTTACATTTTTTGCCCCTCGATTAATTCAAACGTTTAACTCTCGCTCGAATTTCCCATGTCTATAAGTCTTTTTTTGGCCCCGTTTATCATTTTCTATCATGACAAAGCACTCGACATTTTTATACTTTATACGTAAGATCTTTGAATTCGTGAGCTTTGCGCGTGCGTACAATGCACGTATGAGACCTATGGTATTGCGTTTGTGATTTTTTTTTGTCGTCCATTATCATCTAACGAAACAGGAGAATCGTATTATTTTATCTGGTGTCGTGAGAAATGGAGATAGAGAGAAGCACGTGAACAAAACGAGGTTTTTGTCTTCCACCATGTCAAATACATTTTTTTCGCTATTTATTTATATTTTTGATGGAGATTTTTACAATATGCCATTGTGCGTGACGTTTACTGATTGGTGTTTCTTTGGTTATGTCGACCCGCGCTAAGCTGACGCATTACTTTGCAATATCGTAAAATTCTTACTTTCTACGTTCTATGTACGTTAGTGATGATAAAAATATGAAAGAGAAGAAAAGTTTTTGTTAATGTTCGCGGGAGAAAACAATTGTACCTAGAGAGCTCTCAAATCAATAAACTGCGAGGAAGATATTTTTTGCTTACGACATCTGAAGTGCTTCGGTGAAATTTCGAAGATTTTTTAGTCTATATATATATATATATATATATATATATATATATATATATATATTTTTTTTTTCATCTATTTTCATCTATTTATTCATCTAACACGCACGCACATACTCACGTACACATGCGCGAATGCATACTCGTATGCATAAATTCATATAAGTAAATTATTATATATATATATATATATATATATATATATATATATATATACACACACAGTATTTTTACATAATTTTATATTCCGGTTTTATTTTTGCTTAGTATCGATAAAAATTCATACTTCTTTTATTTATCATTCAATAATGAATTACAATTGTAGCAGATATTATATAACATTTGATAGTTGTTTCCTTTCATTTTAGTGTACTTATAAAATGAGAAAAATTAATTTAATTCACTACAATTGAATAATATTATAATGTATAATGTTTAGTAGGTATTGAATTTGTATACAACATGTATGGAAGCTCATTTTTCATCAAAATGTAAAAGTTATATTTCCCATATTAGATTGTTTACAGACATTTTTAAAGTGTATATTTTATATTTTACACAAATAGAATAATTTATGATTAATAATCATTAATTAATTTTGTTTACGAACCAATATTTTTTTAAATAAAAATTATTTCCTGAAAAAAAAAACAATAAATCTTTATTTGATACGTTTTATTGCTCAATTTATTACACAATTTATCATTTAGATTAAAAAAATTCTTCACAAATTTTAACTACAAGAATGAGTAAACACACACTGCTGTTTAAAATAATTCAACTCTGAAATTATACCTAAGTTTTGTCCAAAAAGTGCTTTTATAGAATTAACTTTCAAAGAAAATCAACGTTTGTTTAAGTAGTTTAATTAGATGATAAAAGTCATTCAAAATTTTTAAAATTTTATCGTATTTTGAATATTAACGGGACATTGGATATGCATGTTTAATTAATAATTTATTATTTTTTTTTCCGACGAATGTTTTAAAAAGCACTGTATAGTAGAGAATAATTAAATGTAGTTGAAATTCTGATAGTATAATTGTTTTCAAAGAGCTATAGCGCTTATTGTAAGTAATATTTAAGAGTATTATTAAACTAGTTATGGAAGAGATTAATAAGCCATAATATGAAGCCTTACAAAGGCCAATTAAAATTCATTTCCGCCTATAAAAGTTATTATTATAATATTAGTTGTATTAAATGTAAATTATTATAAAACTTCTTTCTTCAC
>NW_011948451.1:542816-545411 GCF_000503995.2 Ceratosolen solmsi marchali
AAAGGGAGGAGCGGGTGGGCGGTTGCGGGGGGGTGTACATAACCGAACATTGTTTAGCAGGTATGTGGAGTACGGTAGTTAGGTCGGCAGGTGCAGTGTAATTACTGTGAATCTGTTTAATTTGATTTGTGCATATAGAGGAGTCTAGACAAAACGATTTAAGGGTTATCCGTACTTAACAATATATGTAATAAATGGTATATACACCTAGGCACATAGTCTTTGACTAATATTAAATGACCTGCCAGAAAATTGCAGAAACATGAGAAAATTCTTAGAATTATTGCACGCGTGTTTTAATTATTTGGGTTATAAATGTGCCCAAAATTTGCAGTAGCCTTAGTCTGTCGTTTGGTGTCCTGGGTGATACATCGGGAACAAGTTGTAAAGTCTCAGTTTCTGTGGGGTGCTGGTAGTGGCTATTTGGTATTGCAATCGTGAACGCATATCCTTTTGTAATTGAACCCGTGACCAAAAGTGTAGAAGGTATGTGAAGCATTTTTATATAATTTAACTAAGTTAGCTTATTAACAGTTATTAAGAAGAAGAGAAATTTCACCGAACTCTGTTTATAAAGTAACCAGTGTGCGTTTTAGTAAGCTGTACTTTTCTATGATATACAGAAACGAGAGTTTAATTGAAAATTAATTCTAGCCGTTTAACATTGCTTAAAATAATTAATGATATTGTAAGGTGTATAATTTACTAAGAATTATTAATATCGTTGCATTCGTATCTTTTTAATAATCATTGAATCTTATAAAGCTAATAATAAGCCTCGTTCCAGACAAAAATTTCAAAATATTATCATCAGCAAATTAATGAAGTATTTGAACGATGAATGTACAAAATCTCTTATTTTATTGTTTAAACAATAGACCAACGCTTATTAGTATATATTTGATATTAGTGGTTTGAATATGTGTAAAAGAAATAGGATTTTACATATATATTTTTAATCCTATATATTTATATATACATATCCGCATATACGCGCGCCTGTGTGTGTATTTATATATAAATATATATATATATATATATATATATATATATATTAATTTTGTATATAAAAATAATACACAGCTTGGATGATTAAATGAATAAAATAATATAAATACTATTTTATTTTGTTTGTTTGTTGAGTATATTTCATTTCTTTTATTTATTTACCATGAATATATTTCCATTAAATTATGCTATGATTGAATCGAAACAAATCCATTGTAATTAATTTAGCAATGGGAATTGACATGATCTTGCAAATGTTATTTTATCTTTTTTTTTTTTTTTTTTTGTACAATGCTCGCAATTCCTTTTATTTACAAGATTAATGTATATGTTTATAATATATTTCAATTATTAATGTGCGACGGGAAGTAGCGGTATTAAGACTCAATTTGTGAATAATAGCGTTTAATAAAAATATATTAAATATCGGCAGGCATGGGGTATTTGGTTTGTCAATATTGTGCTGCGGGTGATAGCGCATACGATTTACAATTTCGAACGAACAGTTGCATGGGTACGGCGTGGGACGGGCGGGGGAGAGGGGGCGAGGAGGAGGGAGGAGGATTGGTGGTGTATGCACGTCTCTCTTGTAAATTCAAATTTCGCGGTGGTTCAGCGTCTAATATCAGCGTTATCGAGGATATCGGATTCGGTAATTTCCGTCCTTCAAAAAGCTCGCTCTTGCTCTTAGTAATTTTCATAAAATTCCAACGCGTATATTATATATAATAAAATATCTCGCTCGTGTTTAACGTAATACACACAAACACACGTACACCCATGAATATAAATAAGTAAGGATCCCGAACTGGCGAATGTGAAAATAAAATCTAACCTGTCCGTTTGCAGAGGTGAAATAAGTTGCCGCCCTGACGTCGAGCTTCTCGTCGCGGTGCAACGCTCAAAACAGACTGACGAGCGCGAGATCGGGAAGGAGCGCCGGAGTAGCGGGTGGCGGTGGAGGCGGCGGCGTTGTTGGCAGTGAAGGCGGAGAAGGAGGCGAAGGAGAAGGACGACGAGACTGACGACGAGGGAGGAGCAGCGCTCGAAGCGCAATCACCGCGGTCACCTCGTCGCTGGCTGAACATTGCCGCTCTCCGCCCAGTCGCGATAAATCGAATTCTCCGATTTATGTTGTGCACGCCGCCGCGTTCGTTGGCGAGGGCCGTGAAGTGCGCCGCCATAGTCCTAGCCCGCCGTACCTTTGTAGCCGCCGCCGCCGCCGCTGCAGTCGCGCGGAGTGCCGAAGTGTGTACATATAAATGGCGGCTGACGAAAAATGGTACTTTACGAAAGAACAGCTTGCAAACACACCGAGCAGAAAGTGCGGCATCGATGCGGATAAGGAATTGAGCTACCGGCAGCAGGCGGCCAATTTCATCCAGGATATGGGACAACGGCTAGTGGTGTATCCTTTTTATTTACAAAAGTTGGCCCGACCCTCGCGCGCATGCATTGCGCTCCTCTCCTTGCCCCTCGACGCGTCCCGTACTTTCCATCGGCCGTTCATCCGCTTTCCCCATTATCCGGGCATCGGATTGTTGCTTCTTGCGTCGCCTTCGGCCTTCCGCGTATGTGAAAAGTACG
>NW_011948451.1:545421-552921 GCF_000503995.2 Ceratosolen solmsi marchali
CATTCCGCGTATGTGAAAAGTACGGGAATTCCCGAGGGGACGCGGAGAGTCAGCGAGCACGTTGCCAAACATGCAGAGCGGAACTCGCGCGTTGCACGCTGCCACGAGAGTAACAGCAGATCTTTCGCTCTGGTCCTCTGGCTTCGTATTTTAGATGTTAGCACGAAGCACTCGTATTTCACTGACGTAGGACTTTTTACGTTGGTGTTGCATTTTCATCATAACCCACGCAATCTACAGGGACTTGGTCCTTCTCGGTAGGGCGCGATCATAGCAGGCCAGCCACGAGTTAGTTAGAGAGTCCTCGTCTCTTTCCGGGGACGTCCAAGCCATTCATTCACATTTTTCGACCTATCCAATTGTAATTATTAGATAAGAGAATCATCTTCTGCCACCCAGTCGTTGCTTGATTTTCATTTTGGCATTGGAGCAAAGGATTACATTTATGGAGAATCGATGCTAATGATCAACGGCTAATCCCTGGCATTATTGATCATCTCGATGAAATTTATCGGGCGATGCTGTGACCTCCTTGGTATCTGTGTTTAGCACAGATTCAATTGTTGAAAAAATCAATATCGATCGAGGATATTTTGGGACAGTATTATAAATTAATATTATTGACGATGCCAATACAATCGTAATGATCATGAAGTTGTAATTATTTTACAAAGAAATTTATTTGTATATGTATCAAACTTGTTAAATAATTATCTTAAATATATAATAAATGTCATAAATAAAACATTAGGAGTTAGGCTATGTATTCAGAAATATTAAATGGGATGTTAAAATGGAAATATGAGTAAGTTTGAATAATTTAATGGAAAAGGCCGTTGCATTCGGTAATAAATGAAACTTAATTCAATATTATGTTTAATTTTGCTTAAATCTCTTTATTTTAAGCATGCTATTATCATTATGTATTTGTGATTATTTTCAAAGACGTCTCATACAAATATGCTATTTTATTGGTAATTTTGCCTACAATACATTTATATTTTGATTGTGTGTTCATGGTTGAATTTGTCATGTTGAAAATTTCAACTATATTATATCTTATTAAAAAGTTTTTTTCTTCCTCCATTTTTTATAGTAAATTCTTATAATTGGTGAAGTTCTTGAGATCTATCTTGTGATAAAAAATTTTCATTCCATTCTTATTTTAGTTTGTTGAAAGATGTTTCTCTTCCTAGTTTCTTACACACACGCGCGTGCGCGTGAACATAGAGAGAAATAGAGAGAGAGAGAGAGAGAGGGAGAGAGACATTCCAATACCGTATCAACAGTAATAGAGTACATATTAAAATATGTATTTACTGCATTTCATTAAATAAAATTATATTTTATTTTTCAATGCAAATTCTCTTTTTAATTAAATATGTATTTACATGTTCACTAAACTTTAGTTGTCTTATGTAGATTCATTAAAGTTAATAAATATTTTCAAATTTTCAAAATCAATATTAAAATAATTTTGTAATTATAATATTCCAAATCTAATGTACAAAACAAATATTTTCCTCAATTAAGTATATAACAGATCGCAATTATGTATCAATACAGCAATTGTATACATGCATCGTTTCTACGTATTTCACTCGCTGTCACAGTTTCACAGAAACTCTATAGCGGCAGCAGCTCTTTTTCTAGCGGCAAAAGTAGAAGAGCAGCCCAGAAAGTTGGAACATGTCATCAAAGTGGCACATATGTGCCTTCACAGAGATACGCCGGCTCTTGACACAAAGTCTGAGGTAAGAAAACAAGCTTTAAAGTGATTAATACATTCACTTTACAAGTTAAATATAACAATACAGTTTTGTTATGCAATATTTTCACATTTAAATTAATGGCTTTAAATATAATTTTCAACAAATTTATTAGTCAAACAATTGATATTTTATTTTTTATAAATGAAATAGTTCATTAATATTTCTTTTTTAATAGAAGTTATACTGAAATTTATAATAATCAATTTCAAGAGCAAAGAAAAAACATTGTTCCAGCTTTATTAATTATTTTTATAAAGTCATTTTATTTTACTCATTCTGCACTGTTACTTACAAATTATTAATAATATGATTAATTTCAAGTATCAAGCATGTATAAGAAATGTTTTATTTTCTATTTTTCTATTCTAACCATATATAAATATATTAGGCTTTATTAACAAAAAATTTGTAAAAATTATTAATTTTAATATGTAACAAATAACAATAATTTAAAGTATTGATAGATATGGTTCGGTTTGTATGATTGAAAGAAACCAATTCTAAGTGTGAAGCGAAATTTTTTTTTGTAAAATGCATATCAATCATAAAATTAATGTAAAGTACAAATCTTGTATCTTTGATTACAATATGGATGAACATATTTGGACGGACCTCCTGATTAACTTATCTATGGATAAAATAATCTATATTTAGTTTGAATTTTTAAAACAAATTCCGAGAAATTATTAAAAAATAAATATTCTAATGTAAATGGGGCAATTACAATTAATTTCATCTTTTTTATATCAATGAAGCATAAATGGTTGCATTCATTACCATAGATAGACAATTATCTATCGCTATTTTTTAAATAAGATAAATGTTTTTCAATGTTTTTGCAATATGTAATAGTAGATATATGTTTATATTTATGCTTTTTACGTCAAAAGGCTTTTACACACTTGATATATTGTTATTTTAAACTTTGTATAATTGCGCAACAGTCGGAGTATGCATCTTCTATTTGTATAAATTAAATCTGTTTATAATATTATGGTAATTATACCTAATTATTAAATTGGCTAAATATCATAAAAAAGGATACTTATTATTTTTAATTGAAAAAAATAATGAAATACATCATTTTCTATATATTTAAAATTTTTTAGCAATATTTGGAACAAGCTCAGGACTTGGTGTTTAATGAGAATGTCCTGCTTCAAACTTTGGGGTTCGACGTTGCTATTGACCATCCCCACACACATGTTGTTAGGTGTTGTCACCTAGTAAAAGGTATGTTTTGATATTCTCATTATTCATTTCATAATACAAGTATGCTAGGATACTAATTGATTTAAATTGATAAATAACTGTGACAGCATCTTTATTTAATGCGAGATATAAATGATTAGAAATGTTTATATATCCCATAATATATATTTTCAATGAATCATAGTTATATCTATAGTAAACTTTAAGTTTTTTGAAAGATAATGAAGAGTTGTTTAGTTATTACTAATGTTTATAACAACTAATTGATATAAAACTTATTTAGTATTTCAAAGCAATTTTACAACTGTAAAAGAAAATATTCATCTGAAAGTTATTGTGATTAATAGAGGTGTAATACTTGGAATAAATATTTTTATTACCGACATTATGTGTTACTAGAAAAGTAAAAGAGAAGAATAGAGAAAATATATAAATTCTAAAATGAAATTGAAAATAGTTTATAAATTTTAGTGTAAAATAATTTTCTAATATTCTTGTATTATTGAAAGAACTATTGAAAAATGAATTATTCAAAATATATTAATACACTATTATTCGTTTTACAGCGAGCAAGGACTTAGCCCAGACTTCGTACTTCATGGCATCTAACAGGTGGCTACACATTTCCTAATAAATTTTACTCTTAGCGGTCTTCAGATCATATAAGATGCCCGCTGGATTGTATTTCTGAGATAAGAATTTCAAGCGACAAGGCTTAGCACAACATTCTGATCTGATATGCCTTATTTGCTTTAAATATATAATTTTATAGAAGTAAACTAATTTTTTTAAGTGTATCTTTTCATACAATGTTTTATATAAACATAAGACTATGTATATTAAAAATCTTAAATACCAAGGAAAAGTTGTTGCGTTCGAGTATTTGAAATATTGCTTGGTTCTAAAAGAATATAAGCCAGTGCGCTCCAAAGTTTAATTTGTAAACTAAATAACCAATGCGGAAAAATTATAATAAGGTAAATTAAAGTATATAAAAAATGAACGTTTATTATGTGGGTAAATTTTTTTTTTATTTTCTAATTTTTTGGTTTAACAAGTTTTAATAACATTGCGAATTTTTAGTTTTTTCTTGTTTGCACCAAATTATGTAGATGTATTTATAAGTATATCATTACATATCTATCAATTTAATGTATTGGAGTAAGAAAAAACTTCTGAAAGTAACTCTGAGAACTTGGACAATTGAAAAATTGCAATTGTTCTCCGAGTTAATTTTGCAACATTGGTAGTAATTTTGTATTATAAAGTATTTAATTATTTAATTATATGAGACTTATAATTTCATCCGTATTTTGAATTTTTTAAATTTATGTCAAATATTTTATTCTATACGTATTTTTGAATGTTTATGTAATGAAAAGTATTTTTTCTGTATTACAGTTTGCATTTGACAACAATGTGTCTCCAATACAAACCCACTGTAGTTGCTTGTTTCTGTATTCATCTCGCGTGTAAATGGTCTAATTGGGAAGTAAGTGCCAAAAACATGAGGACAATGCCCACCAAAGAACACTTCAGATGATAATTTATCATCGTTTTGTTATCTTATAGATACCTCAAAGTAATGAAGGGAAATACTGGTTCTGGTATGTTGACAAATCAGTGACGTCCGAATTATTGGGACAGCTCACTGGAGAGTTTTTGCACATATTTGATAAGTGTCCTTCGAGGCTCAAACGAAAAATTCGGAGTATTTCAGCAAACCAAAGTCCAAATATGTCTCATCCAACATTATCTAATTCGCCATTTGTAAGTTTTTCATTTTTTATAATTAAAAATTATATATTTCAAAAAAGAATAGCTAACTGTTATCTCAGTTTAATGTATTAATTACAACAACAAAAAATCAAAAGATTGTGTCTAGTATAGAAAGAAAAATTTTATATCTGCGACAAAAAAAAAGTTTATAATTAATCTTATATTACGTTTGTACAATAGTTTTTTTTTTCATCTAATTTATTAAACTTTTTAGTTCTTATAATTAATATAATTATTTTGTTGTTTTAACAGTTCATACACTTTTGTCTGATAGTATTTGAATGATAATTAAATCGCATATGCATACATACACATACGCGCGTTCACATATGTATGCATATATATAAATTACTTAAATTTCCAAAAAATGAATAAATTATTAGATGGATTGTAAATATAATTACCGCATTTGAAGAAATTTTTAAATATCATTAAGAACTTTAACTGCTTAAACAAAGAGTGCTTTGATATATGAATTTTATTTTTCATTTTAGTTAATGATTTTTTCGATGAATTACATTAATGTAGAAGCTATGTTAAATAAATTTTATTTATTAATGTAGTGTATTTATTATATTTAATTTCTGTCTCATAAAATTAGCTTCCAATAATTATAAAAAATATATATAACAAATTTAAATATTATTAATTAAAAGTTAAATAAAATGTTAGTTTTTGCTTTTAATGAGTTTGTGTTATTCGATTAAATTCGGATAAACTCTAATTACTTATTACATTTTATTTTATATTTGTTAAAATGTTTCAATTTTTAAGTGCTATAAAATATAAAGATTTTATTTATATAATTTATATAAAAAAAAATGAGCTACTCTTTTAAATCTTTTTAAAAGAGAAATTATTCATTTTAGTTTTGTAGAGTACATCTTTTTACATTTAAATGCAATAGTAAATGAATATAGTGACAAATTATTTGTGTTTAAAAAAGTGTGTTTGAATATAAATTATCCTATTGTCTGCGTCAAATTACAAAATTATTAAATTTTACTATGTAAATTAACATCTTTTTTTATTAAATTAAATTTTTTTAGTGAGAGAAGTTATATTTATTGTAATGCTATTCTTTTTCTTACTGATATTGAAATTGTTCGAAAATAGTTAATTATTTATTACAAAATTACAGGACGCTGAACCACGTAAGGTTCAATCACCGGCGAATGCCGATGGCGGCCTTTGTTTCCAATCAAATCGGCCGTTCCATCCGGAGAAGTCTGAGACGGACTCGACAAAAAAATCCAGCTCTTCAATATCCGGGCGTACATCCGTCGACTATCGGGAGTACCGCGAGAAAAAGGAGCGTGAACGCCTCGAGCGTGAGAAAGTCGCAGCCGCGAATGCCTTGACGGTTTCTCTGAGCGTAGATCCGAGCAAACACCACTCGCATCATCACAAGCAAAGTTCATCTAGTGTGGGTGCGCCAAATAAACACACGAGCTCTGCATCCTCGTCGTCGAGCGTCATGAAGCAGGCTGTGCATCACAATCATCACCACAGCTCGCGACAAGATGTAAAGTCCTCTTCCCAAATAATGATTCAACGACACTCGACGGTCAGTAGTCAGCCACGTGATTTAAATCGCGATAGGCAGAGAATGTCGCGAGAATATAACTCTACGAGCAACACGAGCGGTGGTACTGTTTATTCCCATGGTCACTCGCTGGATAACTGCCTTGATCCTGTCTTGAATAGTCTCGCCCAAGATTCGTCTACTATTCACCCGCCTGAGAAGCTCAGCAATAATGTACATAAGTCCTCGTCGCACGACGGTCGAACAAACGATCCAAGGCATCCTAAGCAACAACAACAGCAACAGCAACAGCAGCAACAGCCGAAGGATGTCATAAAGCCTTACACCAAATACCCCGAACCAGCGTCCACGTCGTCACGGACATCGAGGAAGCCAGATATGCTTGAACAGAGAAGCGAGGAGGTAAGGAAGCTTATCGAGAAGCCCTTACCACCTCCAAAACCGAGAGCGGAGGTGCTAAAAGAAGAATATGCGGCGATGATGTTAAAACAATCGCATCATCCGTCTAAGTATGGACATCAGCCTGAAAAGCCAGTTGCTAACACGACACAAGGGGTCGCCTTACCGATGATAGAATCGAAAATGCTAAACGTCGGTCAGACGGCTTTCTCGGTTGAAAAATCACCCAACGCGCCTGTCTCAGCCTCACAAATACCCCATAAGTCATTATCAGCCTCTTCCAAGGTTAATCAAATACTGCCGATGAAGAATGGAAGTTCATCATCGTCGTTGTTAGCGTCGTCAACTTCTTCCACGGCAGCCTCTGCTTCGCTCGGCTTACTTAACAATCTTGACGATGCCAAGGCAGAGAAGAGGCCACGAGGGCAGCAACAGCAGCAGCAACAACACCACCACCACCAACAACAACAACAACAACAACAACAACAACAACAACAACAACAACAACAACAACAACAACAACAACAACAACAACAACAACAACAACAACAACAACAACAACAACAACAACAACAACAACAACAACAACAACAACAACAACAACAACAACAACAACAACAACAACAACAACAACAACAACAACAACAACAACAACAACAACAACAACAACAACAACAACAACAACAACAACAACAACAACAACAACAACAACAACAACAACAACAACAACAACAACAACAACAACAACAACAACAACAACAACAACAACAACAACAACAACAACAACAACAA
>NW_011948451.1:557921-567698 GCF_000503995.2 Ceratosolen solmsi marchali
TATATATGTATATATATATATATACACACACACACACACACACACACACACACATATATATATACGCGCGCGCGCGCGCGCGCAGACACACGTATACACATACACATCGCACCGTACACACGCACGCACACACTCTTTTCACAATCCATTTTTCTCTAGCTTCAATGAGAATATATGAAAGTTTTTACTTTATATTGTTTATAATAAATAAAGTGTTTTCTATAAGAGAAGACTTCAAATTTTTTTTAACGTATGAGTTTCGTATGTATGAATGTATGTGTACGTTCTTAAGTATCCTTTTATACATAATTTTTAGTTTGTACATAAATAATTTTAGTCTTAAAAGCTGGACGTGGAAGTTAGTTATTTAGTTTTATAAATTTTGTAAAGACAAAGTAAAGAGAAACTAAAATTTAACGACATAATCAATTTGCGTGAAACGTGATTTGTCAGTTTACGTATTTTGAAGTGTTTGCTGAAAAACTATAAGTTTGTTCGTAATCATCGGTTATAAAAAGATAATAATAATAATAAAGTAGATTTTTGTTTATGACTGCGACACTATAATATTCATGTTATAAAAAATGTGATAATAATATAAAAAATTTTGTAAAAAAAAAATTTGTAATTTAGTTTGATAATGCTTTAGGTGAAAATTACAGATGATAGTAGATTACGTTTATGGAAGCTGAACAATGAAATGAACAAAAATAAGCGAGCCTAAACTTTTCTAATGCTAATTACTCAGTAGTGCCTGCACGTCGATTTTTCTTTAAGTAGTAATCTTTATCTTGCTATACGTATAAATGTAGTACTTAAAATAAAAAAAATTGATTTTCTTCAAGATTTTAAGATATCGTTTTCCTGCATGATCTCTTGAAATCTGAAAACTTATTGTCGTAGGCCTTAATCGTACTTTACATTGATTGTGCATAGAAACGTAAATATACTTTTGCCTTGTATTTTTTGTGCATCAAAAACGTAGAATACCGCTTTTTTCGTTATTTATTTTTAATCTTTCGTATACTTTGCTCTTCCCGCACGCTGTCCAGTTTTTCTTGTAATTGTCATACAATGAATTTTTTATTTTAAGACCATTTGATAAATCAAAGCCTTTATCGAATGAGTGATACAATTTAATGAATAATTACAGTTTAATATAAACTATTCTCTTGTGCGTGTGAAATGAGTTTTTGTAAGGAAATTTTTAATATTAATTAACTTAATTTTTATATAAATTTATCTTACGTAAATTATAAATTATTTAAATACATATAAAAGCTTTATATACTTTTAAAATATGATGTAAATATTATTTTTTTTGTTTTTTTTTTGTTTTACTTTTTTTTTGTTTTTTTGTTTTTTTTTTATTTAATTACTTTTGAAACCCTAGTAATGATAATTCTAGCTGATAAAAAGTAGTATTGCTCATTTGATAATGGAACTATTTATTTTAAAATACTCTTATATAAGTAAAAATGATGTATGATTTTGCTACTCTAAAATATACAACAAAATTTTATTCTCGAAAGGTAGGGAGATGCAACGAGAGAGAGAGAGAGAGAGAAAGAAAGAAAGAAAGAAAGAAAACAAACAAACAGAATTAAATGATACTTTTACTCCCCGTTGATATCTTCCTTTCTTGAATTCGCGGAGTTAGTTTATTTAGATTTTTAATCGAGTTTTTATTTGTATGTTCAAGCCGGACCGATTTTACGAAGCCGTCGAAGTTAAAACAGATTCGGGTGAAGCCGTCGAGGGACTTCCGAAGAAATTCGTACCCACGAGCTACGGTTCGTCCCCGAAATTTTACTCCTAAAATAGAAAAAATAAAAGAAAAAAAAAAGATATCGGTATAAATGGCCTAAAACGTTATGGTGCACTTATATTTTTTTCTGTATCACTTTTGTGTTTTTTTTTTTTTTTTTTTTTTTTTTTTTTTTTTTTTTTTTGTAACCGTGATCGTGTGATAGAATAAAATATGATATTTTGTAAATAGACTTGTTTCTTATATAAGATATATTTATTTTTTTTATACTTCGTTCGTATATAATATTTCGCTGTAAATAAATTAACAAATCGATTCATTGTCCTCAGTTATCGAGGCCAGTAAAAGGATTAATTATACGGCGAGTAATGTCGCAGTAATTGACTGATAATAATGCGTTTTATAAAATGATGTTATGTAACCTTAAATCATCATAGCTTTATTTACTTCACATTTTTATAAAGTTAGTAGATCTAATCATAGAAAATCTATCTCGACGTGAAAACTTTGGAAAATAAAAGTGTAAAATTTGACTGGTAACGTTGAGAAGTTGTAAATATGTTGCGTAAGTCTATTCAAGCTTCAAAAAGTATCGCACAACGTAAAAAAAAAATTTTTTTTTTCTTCTGTGTAATATATATATATATATTTGTATGTGCATATGTATATTTTAACTTTTTAAAAAATATATTTTTTTCAATATTGTTAACGTTTTCTAATAAATCATATTACTAATTTAGTAAAAGAATCAATGTTTTAAAACTGTGTGATACTACTTGTTTGACTTATAAACTTTTTTTTTTTTTAATCTTCTCAATCATGATTACTTTTTCACTTATTCTATATAATGCCAGAAGAGTAGTATGTATATAAAAGTAGTACCATTATAATTATTTTATTAATAATGTTTAAAACCGTTACATGCCATATTTATTTTTTCAACCACTTTTTATTCATGTAGTATTTGATTTGTTAATAAATAAAATTTCTAATTTTATAACTTGCCTGTTTATATTTATTTAATGTTCGATTGCTTAAAATTAATTGCATACATAAAATACCCATCTTGATTTTATGTGTCAGTCAATTACTGATGCATTTGGTTTAATCGGATAACAGCTTCAATAATAATTTATCTAAAATATCTTTTAAATTTTAAATCTAGCGTGATATCGTAACACTTCGTAATATAATTAAAATATTCGCGTAATTTAACGAATATTATAAGAACGCAAAATACGTTTCAGAATTATATTCTTATTTTGCTGAATTTACCGAGTGAAAAGTGAAAAGTTGATTTTTCACTTACTTCGGTTTATAAAAAAAAAAAAAAAAAAAAAAAAAAAAAAAAAAAAAAAAAAAAAAAAAAGTCAATATCAAATTGACTTAAATGATATTTTTATATAAATATTATAAGAAAAATGACTCGTTAACAAACTTCTTCATCTTAATAAATAACAAATGATCCTAAGAGATGTCGTTCACATCACCAAATGAAGTCATTTTTAGCAATCTTTTATTATTTTAGATTTCTTATAAACTTTTCCGACTTTAATCATAGACTTATATATTCGGTCTTATAATAGCCTTTTGTATTCATGAATATTCGGTGCATCGTTTACTTATTGTTATTAATTTTCGTTTAGGGCCTTCGACAATATTTCGTAACACTCGAAGAAATTCCTTTTAATTTTGTCGATTATTTTAGATGTTAATTTTTGATATTATTTATATAACTATTAAATGACTATTGTAAGATTAATTACTCTATTACTTTTTCCTCTAATCCCACAAAGTACAAAATCTTATAGTTGACTTTATGTTGTGACAATCATAATTCAAACTTTCGACTCCCATCAATGTTTAGTCTTAAAATAATTTATTATACTTATTTATGAGAGATGGATTGATTCGAAAAACAGATTTAATCGAGTATTTTATGATAGTTTATTAAACAAAACAAAAAAAAAAACAAAAAAAAATGAAAAAAAAATTAAAGAAAAATGTTTTTTTAATTGTTGTTTTAATACACCTTTTCAAACAAAAATTGTTCTTTGAATTTATTCATCTCTACTAATTGATGTCAAATGTTACGAAGAGTAAAGTCGTTTGTGTGGATTTATAAGCTTCAAATCTATCATCACATCATTTTATAAAGAAGTAAATCATAATTATAAATTAATGTTAATTTATTGTGGCAAATAGGTTTTTTCCTACTTTCGATAATAAAAGACTTTGCTAATCGCTTCATCTGTCAAAGATTTTGCATGTAAAAAGAAAAAAATCAAAGATGGGGAAATATTATAATTGTAAAATAATCAATGAATTGTTATCAATATTTACTTTTTATTTCAATACGTATGTTTATATATATGCATATATATATATATATATATATATAAAGTGGAATATTTTGTTTATAATTTTCGATTATATCGTTCAATTGTTTTACTATTAAAATTAATTTTTCGAACGAAGTTTTTAAAATTTTATAATTACCGTTCATAATATTGTAAAGAGGTGATAAATGTAAAATTATGATAATTATTTTTTATTTCTTTTTCCACATTATAGAATTGTTTTTAATTGTGATATAAATGTAGTCCTGTTGAAATTAGTAAACTTTCATCTAATATGGTTTGTTATCAAATATTCATTCGGGAAAATTAAAGTCTGTTTATTGAAGGTACCCATCTCTGATAGTAGATCAATAACTAGATAAATAAATAAATCAATATAAAAAACAACATAATAAATGTATTAAAAAAAAAAAAAAAAAAAAAAAAAAAAAAAAAAAAAAAAAAAATAAATAAATAAATAAAATTAAAAAAAAAAAGAGAGAAAAAATTTGATAAAGGTACTGTCTTTTTAGGGTGATCGAATGACGTACACGTGAAACGGAACGTTCAAACGTCGGCGAGAAACACAAAGAGAAAGAGATTAACAGAAAACGAACTTGTAACGTTTGTGTAACGTTATAAAAGTAAAAAAATACACTTGCTATTAGGAAAGTCGTCAGTCATACGTGGGGGATTCATATGGAGCATATGCGCAAAAATATTCGCTCCAAAGTGTCCCACAGAACTACCCCAAGTACTAGCCCAAGCAAGAAAGTGTCGCTACGCATCTCTTGTCAGTTCGATTTCTATTATTCACTTTTGTTGTAGAAGTATAAACTGATGAGAGGAAAAGGCAAAAATATAAACTTATACATAAGAAACGAACAATATATATATTTTGCGGACGCATTCCTTTACGTCTTCTGGAGGGTAATAAATGGGGTGGGGTTGGAGAGGGGGATTGGAGGAGGAGGAGGAGGAGGATGAGACTTTTTCCTCGTGTTGATAAAGTAGCTCTGTTTTCAATATATGAAAATACGATGCCCATGTTATATAATTTAAAACAAATGCGTAAAAATAGAATGAGTGATAGAATGAACGTACAAAGAAAGAGGGGGCTTTGGACGGGGGGAGGAGAAGACCGTGTATGTGTGTGTGTGTGTGTGTGAGAGAGAGAGAGAGAGAGAGAGGGGCGCGCGAGTTTAAGCCGTTGCCGAGGATGCTTTTGACTTTTTTACGACGACCCGAGCCAAAGTCATTAATTTATAGGTGCGAGTTTTGTTTCTTCTTCTCGTTATTATGTATCGATAAGTTAATGTGTGTAGGACGAAAGAAATTTATGGACGAGAGGAAGCGAAAAAGTTTAATACCAAATGAGAATTTTGTTGAATAAAGAGGATAATTTTTTTCACATTTCATAGCCCAGTATATTTATTATCATTTTCCTTGTTTTAAATTGCTATTGTTTCTATAATTTGTATAGATGATGTTATTATTGTACTCAATTGTCATCCATTTGGATCATTTCAAATTTACAAAATTATACATGTCCCTTACGTGTAATGTATGTCATTTTGTCTTCTAAAAAGCTCATTAACTTCTTAATATAATGTTATGTACAAGATCGTAGCCTTAAGGGCTTTATAAGTCCTAACATTACTAAACTCTTATACTACTGGAATAGCGGAGAATTAATTATAACGAAAATAGAAAAATAGTTAAATTTAAAGTCTAATTTCATTTATTACTTGGAAATAGATAATCAATTATTGTTTAAAGCCGTTAGTAGATAATATAATGTAATTATTGAAAGTTACTACGAATTAACGGAATAATTATAATTCAGTCAAAATTTTTCAATACTATGCAATTTTGCTTTATAGGTGCAAGTTACAACATTCGGTTAAAGTGAACAGAACCATTAGATTAATGAATTTTCACAGAAAGCTGGTACTTTCGAGTTTTTATAATAACTAAATTTGAATATGAAGTAAACATTTCCTTTTGTTGTAACGTATATTATTACAGTTGATGTGTCATTTAGAGAATTTAACGATAGCTCAGTAATCAATCAGTAAACCAGTCGTCCATTAATCAACATGGGAATAGCGAAATAGTTTAAATATAACGTTCGATCATAAATTATCTTTTTATTTCTTAATAATAATAAAAGCTATTACGCGCGAGTGATACATTGTTATTTATCTAAATATCAATGAATATATATACTATAATGTAGATTAATTTTTTGTTTCTACGAATTTAAATTTAAATTTACGTTCGTATGTGAGCAAGCACCATTTATATTTTGTTACGAGAATTGATTATAAATTATGCAAAATTCTATTCTGTATATCACTTGAATAAGCTTGTGGATTATTTTGTCCGTTCATAGGATTTCGACTGACTGCAGATGACTATCACACTAATGAATGAAATTAGATGAAATGTGTTTGCATTCTCAAGGACAATTCATTTTTTCTAAAGGAAATATAAATATACTTTTATGAGACGTGTATGATTGCGTTAAATTTTGGTATGTGCCAGCGACAATGTAGAGATAAAGAGTTTAGATTATTGTTCAACAAGAAAGAAAGAAAAAAGAAAGAAAGAAAGAAAGAATGAAAGAAAAAAAGAAAGATGATGAAAAAGTAACTAAGATAAACGAAACAATAAGAAAGCTGATTAAAACAGTTTTGTTTTTAAGGTGATGAAAGAAATTCATTTACTCGACTTTGCCTTGAATGTCAATATCGAACTGATGTTCAACCTTCAACACTTTTAGTTGAGGCTCAAAATTTTAATACAAGCCTTTTCAGTTTCAAGAATCATTCTTCTTATTTCAATAAGGCCTATACGATTATAATACATATGTTTTTATTATATTTTTTGTACGATTATTGTTACATTATTACTTCTTTTTCTGCTGAAATTAAAGAGGCGACCTAATTGTTATATTTATAAGTAACTATATGGAGAGATACATATGCTGTACATAGAATTATATGATATAAGATGAATTGAGACCTCAAAAGTAAGAAAAAAAAAAAAATATAACTTCGAGTGTTACGAATAGAATGAAATTAATGTATTGTGATTGAATTACATTTTTTCAGTGATCATAGGAAACATTAATGATTGAAAATATTTTAAACTGTAAATAAAACATAAACGTATAAGTAATGGCTGATTAAATATAATTTTTTCATACACATTGATAATTACTTAAATGCATATATAAATATATAAATTATAGATTTCTTTGTAGTTCTGAAGCGATTTTTTTTTCTTTTTTTTCCCCCTTTAATTCATACATGTACGTAAAGTAAATTTTTTGCATAAATAATAAATACAAGTATTAAAAACAAATTGATATAAAAAAAAAAAAGAATATGGCTAAATTCTTTTGAATTCGTTATGATTATACATGAGACGATGATGACTTCAAAAAGTTAACAAAAAGAGAAAAAAAAGGAAAGGAAAAAAGAAAAAGAAAAAACGACGAGTATGTGATAGCGAGTAAGCGTAAGAAGTTTAGGCAATTTAAAAACTGCATTGATCATAAACATAATCATATTCACATACTGAAGGCGATGACTTTTTACTTTTGCGAATCTCGACACCAGCGAAACAAAAGAGAAAAAGTTATTTCTTTTTTCTTGGACAAGTGTGCCGAAACAATTGTATATAAATATTATATATAAAATAATAAAGAAAAAGCAAAACAAAACAAAACAAAAAAACAAAAAACAAAAAACAAAAAAATAATGTCAAGAGGATGACTCTACTCTTTGATCACAAAACTTAATATTAATATAAAAAATAATGTTGAAAATAAACGAAACAATGAGTTTTGACATAAATCCTCTTCTTCGCTCGTGACTCTAGCAGATATCAATGTTTCTCAAGATTTATTTTCATAATGGTATAGTAAAGAGTGTGAAAAATAGAAATAGATTGAAAATGAGTGAATGTGTGTGTATGAGAGACAGAGAGTCAGAGTGACAGAGTGAGAGAGTGAGATAGTGGGGGGGGGGGGAGGCCCAAGAAAGAGCAGAAGATGAGGGCTTACACGATTTTCGTTGGGGGTATTTTAATTTATTATTATTATTATTATTATTATTATTATTATTATTATTAATTTTTTTTTTTATATATAATAAATAATTTATATAGTAATGGCGAAAAAATAAAGAGTAATATGTGAAACTGAAACTTTTAATAGCCAATTTGTATCTATAATACGATTAATTCATATAGCGAATTCAAAGCCCTTTGTATGTTGCAGTTTTGTCGTATCTAACTGCTAACTGGATATTTTTTAATTTATATTACTTTTATTTTATTCTATAATTTCATTCGATTCGACATCAGCCTTTTACTTCGTAACCAATTTTCTCTTTCCGTTTCGAGCGTATACTCATAAGCGTATGTTCAATTCTTATTTTTTTTTTCTTTTTTTTTTCTTTTTCTTTCATCTCTTCTTTTTATTAACACGTATTTATATCGAATACTTGTAAACGTAAATATGATAATTCAAAATAATAAGATTCCATTTCATGAAAAGCTGCACAATCAGTCGCGGATTGAATTGCGTTCATTAAATGCAATCATCGGCTATGTATGCGACGTACAAAAACAAAATGAAAAAAATAAACACCATAGCGAGTTAGATATAATTTTCCTGATTAATTCTTTAGATGTTGCACACATATTTTCTATTGCATTAATAGTTCATAATACCAAACATACTTTCTTTTATATTAACAAATAAATTGATAAATTACCTTATATAATTTTAAGAATTTGTAATTTTGTAATATTCTAAGTTTTTTTTTTTTTTTTTTTTTTTTTTTTATAAATGAAGTGTTTAACTGCCATAGAGCTGCAGCACATAAAGAATTAACTAGATCATGTAAGTTTGGTTAAAATTAAAAATTGTTAAAGATATACGGAAATAAATAATGGTTAATTGTAATTTTTTCTAATGCATGCTTGTTATTTGATAAGTATGAGTTTTGTCGCAATAAATTGTGACAAATTACCGAACGTAATGTTACGTACTTCAAAGGCTGCAATATTTTTCATTTGGGTTTGAAATTTGTCGAATTATGAACGATTCTACATAAATGTAATTCAATTACAATTAATGCGCATTATTTCGAATAGTTAATTTACCGTCGTCAGATATCTCAATGATAGGATAAATAAATAAATAACAAACACGCAAGAATTATTGATAACAAATAGTCCAGTGAATTACTGCTAGATATGGAATTTATATTATAAAACAAAGAAATTCGATTACTTTTAATTACGATTTTTTTTTATTTTTATTTTTTTTTGTTCTGTTTTTTTTTAATTACTTGATCTGAACATAATTTTGTGAATTATACTTAAACGATGATGCGATTGTTTTTTTTTTTTTTTTTTATTGTTTTTTCTCATTAAAATAGTATTTCCGTGTGAAATAAACGTGAATTCGAATGAAAGTACTTAGTTAAACAAATAAGTTTCACAATAATAATAACAATCTGATTCTATAATCAATTTGTCGTTCAATTATTTGCAAATTAAAATTCTCATTCTATCAACAGAAGCTTTTTTTTTTCTTTTTTAAATAATAATTTTTTTCCGTCACTGTTATCAATAGGCTGAATATTATTGTCA